>NW_028120526.1:0-98762 GCF_965178545.1 Coloeus monedula
GCCCAGCTTTATGCTTGGAGATGCAGAGATGACAGTGGTAGATGCAGCGGAGACTGGAACTACAGAGTGCAGCCGAGAGTTTCTGCTGCTTTGACGTGAGGCAAGGGGAAATGAAAGTGCAGCCCAGCAGAGGCTTTGACTGCTGGAGCCTTTTTCTTTGGCAGCAGCTGCTGCAAGTGGGCAAGGGAGCTGCGAGAGTGAACAAGGGGACGGTCGGTCTATGGGAGAAGGAAGCTGCCGAGGCGCAGTGTGTTGCGCTCAGTTTCAAGGCTGCCTGGAGGAGGGGGGGTGCTTGAAGAACGCCTTCTTTCTGGACGCCTCCTTCTGCCTGTGCTCCAGCTGCATGCACTCTGCAGCACGGAAGGTTTAAGAACCTGCTTCTGGCCAGCTTGTGTCCAGGAGTGCAAGGGCTGCGCCTTCCTTCCTGAAGCAGCCAGAGCATTCTCAGCTGAATGTGCTTGTGAAGCAGCTCTTGGCTGGACATGTGAAAGTCGCTCCCCTGAGTACACGAGCCCGGTGCCCAGCTGCTTGCTTCTTCGCCTTCTGTGCTCTGGAGAGAAGTGAAGCCCAGGCATGGCTTGGAGCTTTGCCGCTCTTCAGCGTGAGTACTGCACGCAGCCACAGTGTGCTGTGCAGGGATTTTCCTCAGCTCGACGGACAAGCATTTTCTTGCTGTTTCAGCGAGTCCAAACTGTCCGTGTAGCTCTCGCTCAGCGAACTGCGTCAGGAGAGAAACACTTGCTGGAGTAGCTCTTCGCTGCGCAAGACTTTCAGCACAGCACCCCAATTCGGGCAAGGAGCAGGAGAAAGGAAGAGCATCTTTTCGTCCTGGCACGTTCTTCTGGGCGACACGCCTATCCGCCTCTTGGCTCCCTGCAAGGCTGTAAGCTTGGCGGTGCTACTGGCAAGTGGGAAGGCAGGGGCAGAGAGCACCGCGATCTGTGCACCGCGCGCTGTGCAGGCTGTAAAGGAAAGAGGGCTACCACCAGGCTGTGCTGCAAATACAGCTTTGCACGCGACGCGGGTAAGCTCCGGGGAAGCTTGTTGACCTAAAAGTGTTCTCTGTGCCAGACAGAGCTGAGACTCTTTCCCTTTACATTTGGACGAGAAAAAAGACCGAGTATGCTGGTGTATGTCGCTGCGAGGGAAAGTGCATAGCCCAGGCGTGCTTCGGCAGAAGCAGTCGGCTGCAGCACTTGGCTGCCGGCAGAGTGCTCTGTGCGCCAAGTAGAGCGATGGTTCGACTCCGGCAGAATGAAAGCACGACACGGTAAGAAGAGCATAAGAATGAAGGCAGGGCACGGAGCTGCTGTGCGCATGGCACTGGCTGCAAGAGGAAGCGTGGCTGTCCCTCGCTTCTTTGCCGGATTCACGTTAGCCCTCGTAAACAGAAAGTTCAACTTGCAGCTACTTGTGCTGCTACCCATTTCTCTTCCAGCTTTCCCTGGAAAGAAGTGTGCCCAGCTTTATGCTTGGAGATGCAGAGATGACAGTGGTAGATGCAGCGGAGACTGGAACTACAGAGTGCAGCCGAGAGTTTCTGCTGCTTTGACGTGAGGCAAGGGGAAATGAAAGTGCAGCCCAGCAGAGGCTTTGACTGCTGGAGCCTTTTTCTTTGGCAGCAGCTGCTGCAAGTGGGCAAGGGAGCTGCGAGAGTGAACAAGGGGACGGTCGGTCTATGGGAGAAGGAAGCTGCCGAGGCGCAGTGTGTTGCGCTCAGTTTCAAGGCTGCCTGGAGGAGGGGGGGTGCTTGAAGAACGCCTTCTTTCTGGACGCCTCCTTCTGCCTGTGCTCCAGCTGCATGCACTCTGCAGCACGGAAGGTTTAAGAACCTGCTTCTGGCCAGCTTGTGTCCAGGAGTGCAAGGGCTGCGCCTTCCTTCCTGAAGCAGCCAGAGCATTCTCAGCTGAATGTGCTTGTGAAGCAGCTCTTGGCTGGACATGTGAAAGTCGCTCCCCTGAGTACACGAGCCCGGTGCCCAGCTGCTTGCTTCTTCGCCTTCTGTGCTCTGGAGAGAAGTGAAGCCCAGGCATGGCTTGGAGCTTTGCCGCTCTTCAGCGTGAGTACTGCACGCAGCCACAGTGTGCTGTGCAGGGATTTTCCTCAGCTCGACGGACAAGCATTTTCTTGCTGTTTCAGCGAGTCCAAACTGTCCGTGTAGCTCTCGCTCAGCGAACTGCGTCAGGAGAGAAACACTTGCTGGAGTAGCTCTTCGCTGCGCAAGACTTTCAGCACAGCACCCCAATTCGGGCAAGGAGCAGGAGAAAGGAAGAGCATCTTTTCGTCCTGGCACGTTCTTCTGGGCGACACGCCTATCCGCCTCTTGGCTCCCTGCAAGGCTGTAAGCTTGGCGGTGCTACTGGCAAGTGGGAAGGCAGGGGCAGAGAGCACCGCGATCTGTGCACCGCGCGCTGTGCAGGCTGTAAAGGAAAGAGGGCTACCACCAGGCTGTGCTGCAAATACAGCTTTGCACGCGACGCGGGTAAGCTCCGGGGAAGCTTGTTGACCTAAAAGTGTTCTCTGTGCCAGACAGAGCTGAGACTCTTTCCCTTTACATTTGGACGAGAAAAAAGACCGAGTATGCTGGTGTATGTCGCTGCGAGGGAAAGTGCATAGCCCAGGCGTGCTTCGCAGAAGCAGTCGGCTGCAGCACTTGGCTGCGGCAGAGTGCTCTGTGCGCCAAGTAGACGATGGTTCGACTCCGGCAGAATGGAAAAGCACGACACGGTAAGAAGAGCATAAGAATGAAGGCAGGGCACGGAGCTGCTGGTGCCGCATGGCACTGGCTGCAAGAGGAAGCGTGGCTGTCCCTCGCTTCTTTGCCGGATTCACGTTAGCCCTCGTAACAGAAAGTTCAACTTGCAGCTACTTGTGCTGCTACCCATTTCTCTTCCAGCTTTCCCTGGAAAGAAGTGTGCCCAGCTTTATGCTTGGAGATGCAGAGATGACAGTGGTAGATGCAGCGGAGACTGGAACTACAGAGTGCAGCCGAGAGTTTCTGCTGCTTTGACGTGAGGCAAGGGGAAATGAAAGTGCAGCCCAGCAGAGGCTTTGACTGCTGGAGCCTTTTTCTTTGGCAGCAGCTGCTGCATGGGCAGGGAGCTGCGAGAGTGAAAAGGGACGGTCGGTCTATGGGAGAAGGAAGCTGCCGAGGCGCAGTGTGTTTGCGCTCAGTTTCAAGGCTGCCTGGAGGAGGGGGGGTGCTTGAAGAACGCCTTCTTTCTGGACGCCTCCTTCTGCCTGTGCTCCAGCTGCATGCACTCTGCAGCACGGAAGGTTTAAGAACCTGCTTCTGGCCAGCTTGTGTCCAGGAGTGCAAGGGCTGCGCCTTCCTTCCTGAAGCAGCCAGAGCATTCTCAGCTGAATGTGCTTGTGAAGCAGCTCTTGGCTGGACATGTGAAAGTCGCTCCCCTGAGTACACGAGCCCGGTGCCCAGCTGCTTGCTTCTTCGCCTTCTGTGCTCTGGAGAGAAGTGAAGCCCAGGCATGGCTTGGAGCCTTTGCCGCTCTTCAGCGTGAGTACTGCACGCAGCACAGTGTGCTGTGCAGGGATTTTCCTCAGCTCGACGGACAAGCATTTTCTTGCTGTTTCAGCGAGTCCAAACTGTCCGTGTAGCTCTCGCTCAGCGAACTGCGTCAGGAGAGAAACACTTGCTGGAGTAGCTCTTCGCTGCGCAAGACTTTCAGCACAGCACCCCAATTCGGGCAAGGAGCAGGAGAAAGAAGAGCATCTTTTCGTCCTGGCACGTTCTTCTGGGCGACACGCCTATCCGCCTCTTGGCTCCCTGCAAGGCTGTAAGCTTGGCGGTGCTACTGGCAAGTGGGAAGGCAGGGGCAGAGAGCACCGCGATCTGTGCACCGCGCGCTGTGCAGGCTGTAAAGGAAAGAGGGCTACCACCAGGCTGTGCTGCAAATACAGCTTTGCACGCGACGCGGGTAAGCTCCGGGGAAGCTTGTTGACCTAAAAGTGTTCTCTGTGCCAGACAGAGCTGAGACTCTTTCCCTTTACATTTGGACGAGAAAAAAGACCGAGTATGCTGGTGTATGTCGCTGCGAGGGAAAGTGCATAGCCCAGGCGTGCTTCGGCAGAAGCAGTCGCTGCAGCACTTGGCTGCCGGCAGAGTGCTCTGTGCGCCAAGTAGACGATGGTTCGACTCCGGCAGAATGAAAGCACGACACGGTAAGAAGAGCATAAGAATGAAGGCAGGGCACGGAGCTGCTGTGCGCATGGCACTGGCTGCAAGAGGAAGCGTGGCTGTCCCTCGCTTCTTTGCCGGATTCACGTTAGCCCTCGTAAACAGAAAGTTCAACTTGCAGCTACTTGTGCTGCTACCCATTTCTCTTCCAGCTTTCCCTGGAAAGAAGTGTGCCCAGCTTTATGCTTGGAGATGCAGAGATGACAGTGGTAGATGCAGCGGAGACTGGAACTACAGAGTGCAGCCGAGAGTTTCTGCTGCTTTGACGTGAGGCAAGGGGAAATGAAAGTGCAGCCCAGCAGAGGCTTTGACTGCTGGAGCCTTTTTCTTTGGCAGCAGCTGCTGCAAGTGGGCAAGGGAGCTGCGAGAGTGAACAAGGGGACGGTCGGTCTATGGGAGAAGGAAGCTGCCGAGGCGCAGTGTGTTGCGCTCAGTTTCAAGGCTGCCTGGAGGAGGGGGGGGTGCTTGAAGAACGCCTTCTTTCTGGACGCCTCCTTCTGCCTGTGCTCCAGCTGCATGCACTCTGCAGCACGGAAGGTTTAAGAACCTGCTTCTGGCCAGCTTGTGTCCAGGAGTGCAAGGGCTGCGCCTTCCTTCCTGAAGCAGCCAGAGCATTCTCAGCTGAATGTGCTTGTGAAGCAGCTCTTGGCTGGACATGTGAAAGTCGCTCCCCTGAGTACACGAGCCCGGTGCCCAGCTGCTTGCTTCTTCGCCTTCTGTGCTCTGGAGAGAAGTGAAGCCCAGGCATGGCTTGGAGCTTTGCCGCTCTTCAGCGTGAGTACTGCACGCAGCCACAGTGTGCTGTGCAGGGATTTTCCTCAGCTCGACGGACAAGCATTTTCTTGCTGTTTCAGCGAGTCCAAACTGTCCGTGTAGCTCTCGCTCAGCGAACTGCGTCAGGAGAGAAACACTTGCTGGAGTAGCTCTTCGCTGCGCAAGACTTTCAGCACAGCACCCCAATTCGGGCAAGGAGCAGGAGAAAGGAAGAGCATCTTTTCGTCCTGGCACGTTCTTCTGGGCGACACGCCTATCCGCCTCTTGGCTCCCTGCAAGGCTGTAAGCTTGGCGGTGCTACTGGCAAGTGGGAAGGCAGGGGCAGAGAGCACCGCGATCTGTGCACCGCGCGCTGTGCAGGCTGTAAAGGAAAGAGGGCTACCACCAGGCTGTGCTGCAAATACAGCTTTGCACGCGACGCGGGTAAGCTCCGGGGAAGCTTGTTGACCTAAAAGTGTTCTCTGTGCCAGACAGAGCTGAGACTCTTTCCCTTTACATTTGGACGAGAAAAAAGACCGAGTATGCTGGTGTATGTCGCTGCGAGGGAAAGTGCATAGCCCAGGCGTGCTTCGGCAGAAGCAGTCGGCTGCAGCACTTGGCTGCCGGCAGAGTGCTCTGTGCGCCAAGTAGACGATGGTTCGACTCCGGCAGAATGAAAGCACGACACGGTAAGAAGAGCATAAGAATGAAGGCAGGGCACGGAGCTGCTGTGCGCATGGCACTGGCTGCAAGAGGAAGCGTGGCTGTCCCTCGCTTCTTTGCCGGATTCACGTTAGCCCTCGTAAACAGAAAGTTCAACTTGCAGCTACTTGTGCTGCTACCCATTTCTCTTCCAGCTTTCCCTGGAAAGAAGTGTGCCCAGCTTTATGCTTGGAGATGCAGAGATGACAGTGGTAGATGCAGCGGAGACTGGAACTACAGAGTGCAGCCGAGAGTTTCTGCTGCTTTGACGTGAGGCAAGGGGAAATGAAAGTGCAGCCCAGCAGAGGCTTTGACTGCTGGAGCCTTTTTCTTTGGCAGCAGCTGCTGCAAGTGGGCAAGGGAGCTGCGAGAGTGAACAAGGG
Organism: Coloeus monedula; assembly: GCF_965178545.1. Taxonomy (NCBI): domain Eukaryota; kingdom Metazoa; phylum Chordata; class Aves; order Passeriformes; family Corvidae; genus Coloeus; species Coloeus monedula. The sequence goes on from NW_028120526.1 coordinate 6,034, forward strand.
GACGGTCGGTCTATGGGAGAAGGAAGCTGCCGAGGCGCAGTGTGTTGCGCTCAGTTTCAAGGCTGCCTGGAGGAGGGGGGGTGCTTGAAGAACGCCTTCTTTCTGGACGCCTCCTTCTGCCTGTGCTCCAGCTGCATGCACTCTGCAGCACGGAAGGTTTAAGAACCTGCTTCTGGCCAGCTTGTGTCCAGGAGTGCAAGGGCTGCGCCTTCCTTCCTGAAGCAGCCAGAGCATTCTCAGCTGAATGTGCTTGTGAAGCAGCTCTTGGCTGGACATGTGAAAGTCGCTCCCCTGAGTACACGAGCCCGGTGCCCAGCTGCTTGCTTCTTCGCCTTCTGTGCTCTGGAGAGAAGTGAAGCCCAGGCATGGCTTGGAGCTTTGCCGCTCTTCAGCGTGAGTACTGCACGCAGCCACAGTGTGCTGTGCAGGGATTTTCCTCAGCTCGACGGACAAGCATTTTCTTGCTGTTTCAGCGAGTCCAAACTGTCCGTGTAGCTCTCGCTCAGCGAACTGCGTCAGGAGAGAAACACTTGCTGGAGTAGCTCTTCGCTGCGCAAGACTTTCAGCACAGCACCCCAATTCGGGCAAGGAGCAGGAGAAAGGAAGAGCATCTTTTCGTCCTGGCACGTTCTTCTGGGCGACACGCCTATCCGCCTCTTGGCTCCCTGCAAGGCTGTAAGCTTGGCGGTGCTACTGGCAAGTGGGAAGGCAGGGGCAGAGAGCACCGCGATCTGTGCACCGCGCGCTGTGCAGGCTGTAAAGGAAAGAGGGCTACCACCAGGCTGTGCTGCAAATACAGCTTTGCACGCGACGCGGGTAAGCTCCGGGGAAGCTTGTTGACCTAAAAGTGTTCTCTGTGCCAGACAGAGCTGAGACTCTTTCCCTTTACATTTGGACGAGAAAAAAGACCGAGTATGCTGGTGTATGTCGCTGCGAGGGAAAGTGCATAGCCCAGGCGTGCTTCGGCAGAAGCAGTCGGCTGCAGCACTTGGCTGCCGGCAGAGTGCTCTGTGCGCCAAGTAGACGATGGTTCGACTCCGGCAGAATGAAAGCACGACACGGTAAGAAGAGCATAAGAATGAAGGCAGGGCACGGAGCTGCTGTGCGCATGGCACTGGCTGCAAGAGGAAGCGTGGCTGTCCCTCGCTTCTTTGCCGGATTCACGTTAGCCCTCGTAAACAGAAAGTTCAACTTGCAGCTACTTGTGCTGCTACCCATTTCTCTTCCAGCTTTCCCTGGAAAGAAGTGTGCCCAGCTTTATGCTTGGAGATGCAGAGATGACAGTGGTAGATGCAGCGGAGACTGGAACTACAGAGTGCAGCCGAGAGTTTCTGCTGCTTTGACGTGAGGCAAGGGGAAATGAAAGTGCAGCCCAGCAGAGGCTTTGACTGCTGGAGCCTTTTTCTTTGGCAGCAGCTGCTGCAAGTGGGCAAGGGAGCTGCGAGAGTGAACAAGGGGACGGTCGGTCTATGGGAGAAGGAAGCTGCCGAGGCGCAGTGTGTTGCGCTCAGTTTCAAGGCTGCCTGGAGGAGGGGGGGTGCTTGAAGAACGCCTTCTTTCTGGACGCCTCCTTCTGCCTGTGCTCCAGCTGCATGCACTCTGCAGCACGGAAGGTTTAAGAACCTGCTTCTGGCCAGCTTGTGTCCAGGAGTGCAAGGGCTGCGCCTTCCTTCCTGAAGCAGCCAGAGCATTCTCAGCTGAATGTGCTTGTGAAGCAGCTCTTGGCTGGACATGTGAAAGTCGCTCCCCTGAGTACACGAGCCCGGTGCCCAGCTGCTTGCTTCTTCGCCTTCTGTGCTCTGGAGAGAAGTGAAGCCCAGGCATGGCTTGGAGCTTTGCCGCTCTTCAGCGTGAGTACTGCACGCAGCCACAGTGTGCTGTGCAGGGATTTTCCTCAGCTCGACGGACAAGCATTTTCTTGCTGTTTCAGCGAGTCCAAACTGTCCGTGTAGCTCTCGCTCAGCGAACTGCGTCAGGAGAGAAACACTTGCTGGAGTAGCTCTTCGCTGCGCAAGACTTTCAGCACAGCACCCCAATTCGGGCAAGGAGCAGGAGAAAGGAAGAGCATCTTTTCGTCCTGGCACGTTCTTCTGGGCGACACGCCTATCCGCCTCTTGGCTCCCTGCAAGGCTGTAAGCTTGGCGGTGCTACTGGCAAGTGGGAAGGCAGGGGCAGAGAGCACCGCGATCTGTGCACCGCGCGCTGTGCAGGCTGTAAAGGAAAGAGGGCTACCACCAGGCTGTGCTGCAAATACAGCTTTGCACGCGACGCGGGTAAGCTCCGGGGAAGCTTGTTGACCTAAAAGTGTTCTCTGTGCCAGACAGAGCTGAGACTCTTTCCCTTTACATTTGGACGAGAAAAAAGACCGAGTATGCTGGTGTATGTCGCTGCGAGGGAAAGTGCATAGCCCAGGCGTGCTTCGGCAGAAGCAGTCGGCTGCAGCACTTGGCTGCCGGCAGAGTGCTCTGTGCGCCAAGTAGACGATGGTTCGACTCCGGCAGAATGAAAGCACGACACGGTAAGAAGAGCATAAGAATGAAGGCAGGGCACGGAGCTGCTGTGCGCATGGCACTGGCTGCAAGAGGAAGCGTGGCTGTCCCTCGCTTCTTTGCCGGATTCACGTTAGCCCTCGTAAACAGAAAGTTCAACTTGCAGCTACTTGTGCTGCTACCCATTTCTCTTCCAGCTTTCCCTGGAAAGAAGTGTGCCCAGCTTTATGCTTGGAGATGCAGAGATGACAGTGGTAGATGCAGCGGAGACTGGAACTACAGAGTGCAGCCGAGAGTTTCTGCTGCTTTGACGTGAGGCAAGGGGAAATGAAAGTGCAGCCCAGCAGAGGCTTTGACTGCTGGAGCCTTTTTCTTTGGCAGCAGCTGCTGCAAGTGGGCAAGGGAGCTGCGAGAGTGAACAAGGGGACGGTCGGTCTATGGGAGAAGGAAGCTGCCGAGGCGCAGTGTGTTGCGCTCAGTTTCAAGGCTGCCTGGAGGAGGGGGGGTGCTTGAAGAACGCCTTCTTTCTGGACGCCTCCTTCTGCCTGTGCTCCAGCTGCATGCACTCTGCAGCACGGAAGGTTTAAGAACCTGCTTCTGGCCAGCTTGTGTCCAGGAGTGCAAGGGCTGCGCCTTCCTTCCTGAAGCAGCCAGAGCATTCTCAGCTGAATGTGCTTGTGAAGCAGCTCTTGGCTGGACATGTGAAAGTCGCTCCCCTGAGTACACGAGCCCGGTGCCCAGCTGCTTGCTTCTTCGCCTTCTGTGCTCTGGAGAGAAGTGAAGCCCAGGCATGGCTTGGAGCTTTGCCGCTCTTCAGCGTGAGTACTGCACGCAGCCACAGTGTGCTGTGCAGGGATTTTCCTCAGCTCGACGGACAAGCATTTTCTTGCTGTTTCAGCGAGTCCAAACTGTCCGTGTAGCTCTCGCTCAGCGAACTGCGTCAGGAGAGAAACACTTGCTGGAGTAGCTCTTCGCTGCGCAAGACTTTCAGCACAGCACCCCAATTCGGGCAAGGAGCAGGAGAAAGGAAGAGCATCTTTTCGTCCTGGCACGTTCTTCTGGGCGACACGCCTATCCGCCTCTTGGCTCCCTGCAAGGCTGTAAGCTTGGCGGTGCTACTGGCAAGTGGGAAGGCAGGGGCAGAGAGCACCGCGATCTGTGCACCGCGCGCTGTGCAGGCTGTAAAGGAAAGAGGGCTACCACCAGGCTGTGCTGCAAATACAGCTTTGCACGCGACGCGGGTAAGCTCCGGGGAAGCTTGTTGACCTAAAAGTGTTCTCTGTGCCAGACAGAGCTGAGACTCTTTCCCTTTACATTTGGACGAGAAAAAAGACCGAGTATGCTGGTGTATGTCGCTGCGAGGGAAAGTGCATAGCCCAGGCGTGCTTCGGCAGAAGCAGTCGGCTGCAGCACTTGGCTGCCGGCAGAGTGCTCTGTGCGCCAAGTAGACGATGGTTCGACTCCGGCAGAATGAAAGCACGACACGGTAAGAAGAGCATAAGAATGAAGGCAGGGCACGGAGCTGCTGTGCGCATGGCACTGGCTGCAAGAGGAAGCGTGGCTGTCCCTCGCTTCTTTGCCGGATTCACGTTAGCCCTCGTAAACAGAAAGTTCAACTTGCAGCTACTTGTGCTGCTACCCATTTCTCTTCCAGCTTTCCCTGGAAAGAAGTGTGCCCAGCTTTATGCTTGGAGATGCAGAGATGACAGTGGTAGATGCAGCGGAGACTGGAACTACAGAGTGCAGCCGAGAGTTTCTGCTGCTTTGACGTGAGGCAAGGGGAAATGAAAGTGCAGCCCAGCAGAGGCTTTGACTGCTGGAGCCTTTTTCTTTGGCAGCAGCTGCTGCAAGTGGGCAAGGGAGCTGCGAGAGTGAACAAGGGGACGGTCGGTCTATGGGAGAAGGAAGCTGCCGAGGCGCAGTGTGTTGCGCTCAGTTTCAAGGCTGCCTGGAGGAGGGGGGGGTGCTTGAAGAACGCCTTCTTTCTGGACGCCTCCTTCTGCCTGTGCTCCAGCTGCATGCACTCTGCAGCACGGAAGGTTTAAGAACCTGCTTCTGGCCAGCTTGTGTCCAGGAGTGCAAGGGCTGCGCCTTCCTTCCTGAAGCAGCCAGAGCATTCTCAGCTGAATGTGCTTGTGAAGCAGCTCTTGGCTGGACATGTGAAAGTCGCTCCCCTGAGTACACGAGCCCGGTGCCCAGCTGCTTGCTTCTTCGCCTTCTGTGCTCTGGAGAGAAGTGAAGCCCAGGCATGGCTTGGAGCTTTGCCGCTCTTCAGCGTGAGTACTGCACGCAGCCACAGTGTGCTGTGCAGGGATTTTCCTCAGCTCGACGGACAAGCATTTTCTTGCTGTTTCAGCGAGTCCAAACTGTCCGTGTAGCTCTCGCTCAGCGAACTGCGTCAGGAGAGAAACACTTGCTGGAGTAGCTCTTCGCTGCGCAAGACTTTCAGCACAGCACCCCAATTCGGGCAAGGAGCAGGAGAAAGGAAGAGCATCTTTTCGTCCTGGCACGTTCTTCTGGGCGACACGCCTATCCGCCTCTTGGCTCCCTGCAAGGCTGTAAGCTTGGCGGTGCTACTGGCAAGTGGGAAGGCAGGGGCAGAGAGCACCGCGATCTGTGCACCGCGCGCTGTGCAGGCTGTAAAGGAAAGAGGGCTACCACCAGGCTGTGCTGCAAATACAGCTTTGCACGCGACGCGGGTAAGCTCCGGGGAAGCTTGTTGACCTAAAAGTGTTCTCTGTGCCAGACAGAGCTGAGACTCTTTCCCTTTACATTTGGACGAGAAAAAAGACCGAGTATGCTGGTGTATGTCGCTGCGAGGGAAAGTGCATAGCCCAGGCGTGCTTCGGCAGAAGCAGTCGGCTGCAGCACTTGGCTGCCGGCAGAGTGCTCTGTGCGCCAAGTAGACGATGGTTCGACTCCGGCAGAATGAAAGCACGACACGGTAAGAAGAGCATAAGAATGAAGGCAGGGCACGGAGCTGCTGTGCGCATGGCACTGGCTGCAAGAGGAAGCGTGGCTGTCCCTCGCTTCTTTGCCGGATTCACGTTAGCCCTCGTAAACAGAAAGTTCAACTTGCAGCTACTTGTGCTGCTACCCATTTCTCTTCCAGCTTTCCCTGGAAAGAAGTGTGCCCAGCTTTATGCTTGGAGATGCAGAGATGACAGTGGTAGATGCAGCGGAGACTGGAACTACAGAGTGCAGCCGAGAGTTTCTGCTGCTTTGACGTGAGGCAAGGGGAAATGAAAGTGCAGCCCAGCAGAGGCTTTGACTGCTGGAGCCTTTTTCTTTGGCAGCAGCTGCTGCAAGTGGGCAAGGGAGCTGCGAGAGTGAACAAGGGGACGGTCGGTCTATGGGAGAAGGAAGCTGCCGAGGCGCAGTGTGTTGCGCTCAGTTTCAAGGCTGCCTGGAGGAGGGGGGGGTGCTTGAAGAACGCCTTCTTTCTGGACGCCTCCTTCTGCCTGTGCTCCAGCTGCATGCACTCTGCAGCACGGAAGGTTTAAGAACCTGCTTCTGGCCAGCTTGTGTCCAGGAGTGCAAGGGCTGCGCCTTCCTTCCTGAAGCAGCCAGAGCATTCTCAGCTGAATGTGCTTGTGAAGCAGCTCTTGGCTGGACATGTGAAAGTCGCTCCCCTGAGTACACGAGCCCGGTGCCCAGCTGCTTGCTTCTTCGCCTTCTGTGCTCTGGAGAGAAGTGAAGCCCAGGCATGGCTTGGAGCTTTGCCGCTCTTCAGCGTGAGTACTGCACGCAGCCACAGTGTGCTGTGCAGGGATTTTCCTCAGCTCGACGGACAAGCATTTTCTTGCTGTTTCAGCGAGTCCAAACTGTCCGTGTAGCTCTCGCTCAGCGAACTGCGTCAGGAGAGAAACACTTGCTGGAGTAGCTCTTCGCTGCGCAAGACTTTCAGCACAGCACCCCAATTCGGGCAAGGAGCAGGAGAAAGGAAGAGCATCTTTTCGTCCTGGCACGTTCTTCTGGGCGACACGCCTATCCGCCTCTTGGCTCCCTGCAAGGCTGTAAGCTTGGCGGTGCTACTGGCAAGTGGGAAGGCAGGGGCAGAGAGCACCGCGATCTGTGCACCGCGCGCTGTGCAGGCTGTAAAGGAAAGAGGGCTACCACCAGGCTGTGCTGCAAATACAGCTTTGCACGCGACGCGGGTAAGCTCCGGGGAAGCTTGTTGACCTAAAAGTGTTCTCTGTGCCAGACAGAGCTGAGACTCTTTCCCTTTACATTTGGACGAGAAAAAAGACCGAGTATGCTGGTGTATGTCGCTGCGAGGGAAAGTGCATAGCCCAGGCGTGCTTCGGCAGAAGCAGTCGGCTGCAGCACTTGGCTGCCGGCAGAGTGCTCTGTGCGCCAAGTAGACGATGGTTCGACTCCGGCAGAATGAAAGCACGACACGGTAAGAAGAGCATAAGAATGAAGGCAGGGCACGGAGCTGCTGTGCGCATGGCACTGGCTGCAAGAGGAAGCGTGGCTGTCCCTCGCTTCTTTGCCGGATTCACGTTAGCCCTCGTAAACAGAAAGTTCAACTTGCAGCTACTTGTGCTGCTACCCATTTCTCTTCCAGCTTTCCCTGGAAAGAAGTGTGCCCAGCTTTATGCTTGGAGATGCAGAGATGACAGTGGTAGATGCAGCGGAGACTGGAACTACAGAGTGCAGCCGAGAGTTTCTGCTGCTTTGACGTGAGGCAAGGGGAAATGAAAGTGCAGCCCAGCAGAGGCTTTGACTGCTGGAGCCTTTTTCTTTGGCAGCAGCTGCTGCAAGTGGGCAAGGGAGCTGCGAGAGTGAACAAGGGGACGGTCGGTCTATGGGAGAAGGAAGCTGCCGAGGCGCAGTGTGTTGCGCTCAGTTTCAAGGCTGCCTGGAGGAGGGGGGGGTGCTTGAAGAACGCCTTCTTTCTGGACGCCTCCTTCTGCCTGTGCTCCAGCTGCATGCACTCTGCAGCACGGAAGGTTTAAGAACCTGCTTCTGGCCAGCTTGTGTCCAGGAGTGCAAGGGCTGCGCCTTCCTTCCTGAAGCAGCCAGAGCATTCTCAGCTGAATGTGCTTGTGAAGCAGCTCTTGGCTGGACATGTGAAAGTCGCTCCCCTGAGTACACGAGCCCGGTGCCCAGCTGCTTGCTTCTTCGCCTTCTGTGCTCTGGAGAGAAGTGAAGCCCAGGCATGGCTTGGAGCTTTGCCGCTCTTCAGCGTGAGTACTGCACGCAGCCACAGTGTGCTGTGCAGGGATTTTCCTCAGCTCGACGGACAAGCATTTTCTTGCTGTTTCAGCGAGTCCAAACTGTCCGTGTAGCTCTCGCTCAGCGAACTGCGTCAGGAGAGAAACACTTGCTGGAGTAGCTCTTCGCTGCGCAAGACTTTCAGCACAGCACCCCAATTCGGGCAAGGAGCAGGAGAAAGGAAGAGCATCTTTTCGTCCTGGCACGTTCTTCTGGGCGACACGCCTATCCGCCTCTTGGCTCCCTGCAAGGCTGTAAGCTTGGCGGTGCTACTGGCAAGTGGGAAGGCAGGGGCAGAGAGCACCGCGATCTGTGCACCGCGCGCTGTGCAGGCTGTAAAGGAAAGAGGGCTACCACCAGGCTGTGCTGCAAATACAGCTTTGCACGCGACGCGGGTAAGCTCCGGGGAAGCTTGTTGACCTAAAAGTGTTCTCTGTGCCAGACAGAGCTGAGACTCTTTCCCTTTACATTTGGACGAGAAAAAAGACCGAGTATGCTGGTGTATGTCGCTGCGAGGGAAAGTGCATAGCCCAGGCGTGCTTCGGCAGAAGCAGTCGGCTGCAGCACTTGGCTGCCGGCAGAGTGCTCTGTGCGCCAAGTAGACGATGGTTCGACTCCGGCAGAATGAAAGCACGACACGGTAAGAAGAGCATAAGAATGAAGGCAGGGCACGGAGCTGCTGTGCGCATGGCACTGGCTGCAAGAGGAAGCGTGGCTGTCCCTCGCTTCTTTGCCGGATTCACGTTAGCCCTCGTAAACAGAAAGTTCAACTTGCAGCTACTTGTGCTGCTACCCATTTCTCTTCCAGCTTTCCCTGGAAAGAAGTGTGCCCAGCTTTATGCTTGGAGATGCAGAGATGACAGTGGTAGATGCAGCGGAGACTGGAACTACAGAGTGCAGCCGAGAGTTTCTGCTGCTTTGACGTGAGGCAAGGGGAAATGAAAGTGCAGCCCAGCAGAGGCTTTGACTGCTGGAGCCTTTTTCTTTGGCAGCAGCTGCTGCAAGTGGGCAAGGGAGCTGCGAGAGTGAACAAGGGGACGGTCGGTCTATGGGAGAAGGAAGCTGCCGAGGCGCAGTGTGTTGCGCTCAGTTTCAAGGCTGCCTGGAGGAGGGGGGGGTGCTTGAAGAACGCCTTCTTTCTGGACGCCTCCTTCTGCCTGTGCTCCAGCTGCATGCACTCTGCAGCACGGAAGGTTTAAGAACCTGCTTCTGGCCAGCTTGTGTCCAGGAGTGCAAGGGCTGCGCCTTCCTTCCTGAAGCAGCCAGAGCATTCTCAGCTGAATGTGCTTGTGAAGCAGCTCTTGGCTGGACATGTGAAAGTCGCTCCCCTGAGTACACGAGCCCGGTGCCCAGCTGCTTGCTTCTTCGCCTTCTGTGCTCTGGAGAGAAGTGAAGCCCAGGCATGGCTTGGAGCTTTGCCGCTCTTCAGCGTGAGTACTGCACGCAGCCACAGTGTGCTGTGCAGGGATTTTCCTCAGCTCGACGGACAAGCATTTTCTTGCTGTTTCAGCGAGTCCAAACTGTCCGTGTAGCTCTCGCTCAGCGAACTGCGTCAGGAGAGAAACACTTGCTGGAGTAGCTCTTCGCTGCGCAAGACTTTCAGCACAGCACCCCAATTCGGGCAAGGAGCAGGAGAAAGGAAGAGCATCTTTTCGTCCTGGCACGTTCTTCTGGGCGACACGCCTATCCGCCTCTTGGCTCCCTGCAAGGCTGTAAGCTTGGCGGTGCTACTGGCAAGTGGGAAGGCAGGGGCAGAGAGCACCGCGATCTGTGCACCGCGCGCTGTGCAGGCTGTAAAGGAAAGAGGGCTACCACCAGGCTGTGCTGCAAATACAGCTTTGCACGCGACGCGGGTAAGCTCCGGGGAAGCTTGTTGACCTAAAAGTGTTCTCTGTGCCAGACAGAGCTGAGACTCTTTCCCTTTACATTTGGACGAGAAAAAAGACCGAGTATGCTGGTGTATGTCGCTGCGAGGGAAAGTGCATAGCCCAGGCGTGCTTCGGCAGAAGCAGTCGGCTGCAGCACTTGGCTGCCGGCAGAGTGCTCTGTGCGCCAAGTAGACGATGGTTCGACTCCGGCAGAAGAAAGCACGACACGGTAAGAAGAGCATAAGAATGAAGGCAGGGCACGGAGCTGCTGTGCGCATGGCACTGGCTGCAAGAGGAAGCGTGGCTGTCCCTCGCTTCTTTGCCGGATTCACGTTAGCCCTCGTAAACAGAAAGTTCAACTTGCAGCTACTTGTGCTGCTACCCATTTCTCTTCCAGCTTTCCCTGGAAAGAAGTGTGCCCAGCTTTATGCTTGGAGATGCAGAGATGACAGTGGTAGATGCAGCGGAGACTGGAACTACAGAGTGCAGCCGAGAGTTTCTGCTGCTTTGACGTGAGGCAAGGGGAAATGAAAGTGCAGCCCAGCAGAGGCTTTGACTGCTGGAGCCTTTTTCTTTGGCAGCAGCTGCTGCAAGTGGGCAAGGGAGCTGCGAGAGTGAACAAGGGGACGGTCGGTCTATGGGAGAAGGAAGCTGCCGAGGCGCAGTGTGTTGCGCTCAGTTTCAAGGCTGCCTGGAGGAGGGGGGGTGCTTGAAGAACGCCTTCTTTCTGGACGCCTCCTTCTGCCTGTGCTCCAGCTGCATGCACTCTGCAGCACGGAAGGTTTAAGAACCTGCTTCTGGCCAGCTTGTGTCCAGGAGTGCAAGGGCTGCGCCTTCCTTCCTGAAGCAGCCAGAGCATTCTCAGCTGAATGTGCTTGTGAAGCAGCTCTTGGCTGGACATGTGAAAGTCGCTCCCCTGAGTACACGAGCCCGGTGCCCAGCTGCTTGCTTCTTCGCCTTCTGTGCTCTGGAGAGAAGTGAAGCCCAGGCATGGCTTGGAGCTTTGCCGCTCTTCAGCGTGAGTACTGCACGCAGCCACAGTGTGCTGTGCAGGGATTTTCCTCAGCTCGACGGACAAGCATTTTCTTGCTGTTTCAGCGAGTCCAAACTGTCCGTGTAGCTCTCGCTCAGCGAACTGCGTCAGGAGAGAAACACTTGCTGGAGTAGCTCTTCGCTGCGCAAGACTTTCAGCACAGCACCCCAATTCGGGCAAGGAGCAGGAGAAAGGAAGAGCATCTTTTCGTCCTGGCACGTTCTTCTGGGCGACACGCCTATCCGCCTCTTGGCTCCCTGCAAGGCTGTAAGCTTGGCGGTGCTACTGGCAAGTGGGAAGGCAGGGGCAGAGAGCACCGCGATCTGTGCACCGCGCGCTGTGCAGGCTGTAAAGGAAAGAGGGCTACCACCAGGCTGTGCTGCAAATACAGCTTTGCACGCGACGCGGGTAAGCTCCGGGGAAGCTTGTTGACCTAAAAGTGTTCTCTGTGCCAGACAGAGCTGAGACTCTTTCCCTTTACATTTGGACGAGAAAAAAGACCGAGTATGCTGGTGTATGTCGCTGCGAGGGAAAGTGCATAGCCCAGGCGTGCTTCGGCAGAAGCAGTCGGCTGCAGCACTTGGCTGCCGGCAGAGTGCTCTGTGCGCCAAGTAGACGATGGTTCGACTCCGGCAGAATGAAAGCACGACACGGTAAGAAGAGCATAAGAATGAAGGCAGGGCACGGAGCTGCTGTGCGCATGGCACTGGCTGCAAGAGGAAGCGTGGCTGTCCCTCGCTTCTTTGCCGGATTCACGTTAGCCCTCGTAAACAGAAAGTTCAACTTGCAGCTACTTGTGCTGCTACCCATTTCTCTTCCAGCTTTCCCTGGAAAGAAGTGTGCCCAGCTTTATGCTTGGAGATGCAGAGATGACAGTGGTAGATGCAGCGGAGACTGGAACTACAGAGTGCAGCCGAGAGTTTCTGCTGCTTTGACGTGAGGCAAGGGGAAATGAAAGTGCAGCCCAGCAGAGGCTTTGACTGCTGGAGCCTTTTTCTTTGGCAGCAGCTGCTGCAAGTGGGCAAGGGAGCTGCGAGAGTGAACAAGGGGACGGTCGGTCTATGGGAGAAGGAAGCTGCCGAGGCGCAGTGTGTTGCGCTCAGTTTCAAGGCTGCCTGGAGGAGGGGGGGGTGCTTGAAGAACGCCTTCTTTCTGGACGCCTCCTTCTGCCTGTGCTCCAGCTGCATGCACTCTGCAGCACGGAAGGTTTAAGAACCTGCTTCTGGCCAGCTTGTGTCCAGGAGTGCAAGGGCTGCGCCTTCCTTCCTGAAGCAGCCAGAGCATTCTCAGCTGAATGTGCTTGTGAAGCAGCTCTTGGCTGGACATGTGAAAGTCGCTCCCCTGAGTACACGAGCCCGGTGCCCAGCTGCTTGCTTCTTCGCCTTCTGTGCTCTGGAGAGAAGTGAAGCCCAGGCATGGCTTGGAGCTTTGCCGCTCTTCAGCGTGAGTACTGCACGCAGCCACAGTGTGCTGTGCAGGGATTTTCCTCAGCTCGACGGACAAGCATTTTCTTGCTGTTTCAGCGAGTCCAAACTGTCCGTGTAGCTCTCGCTCAGCGAACTGCGTCAGGAGAGAAACACTTGCTGGAGTAGCTCTTCGCTGCGCAAGACTTTCAGCACAGCACCCCAATTCGGGCAAGGAGCAGGAGAAAGGAAGAGCATCTTTTCGTCCTGGCACGTTCTTCTGGGCGACACGCCTATCCGCCTCTTGGCTCCCTGCAAGGCTGTAAGCTTGGCGGTGCTACTGGCAAGTGGGAAGGCAGGGGCAGAGAGCACCGCGATCTGTGCACCGCGCGCTGTGCAGGCTGTAAAGGAAAGAGGGCTACCACCAGGCTGTGCTGCAAATACAGCTTTGCACGCGACGCGGGTAAGCTCCGGGGAAGCTTGTTGACCTAAAAGTGTTCTCTGTGCCAGACAGAGCTGAGACTCTTTCCCTTTACATTTGGACGAGAAAAAAGACCGAGTATGCTGGTGTATGTCGCTGCGAGGGAAAGTGCATAGCCCAGGCGTGCTTCGGCAGAAGCAGTCGGCTGCAGCACTTGGCTGCCGGCAGAGTGCTCTGTGCGCCAAGTAGACGATGGTTCGACTCCGGCAGAATGAAAGCACGACACGGTAAGAAGAGCATAAGAATGAAGGCAGGGCACGGAGCTGCTGTGCGCATGGCACTGGCTGCAAGAGGAAGCGTGGCTGTCCCTCGCTTCTTTGCCGGATTCACGTTAGCCCTCGTAAACAGAAAGTTCAACTTGCAGCTACTTGTGCTGCTACCCATTTCTCTTCCAGCTTTCCCTGGAAAGAAGTGTGCCCAGCTTTATGCTTGGAGATGCAGAGATGACAGTGGTAGATGCAGCGGAGACTGGAACTACAGAGTGCAGCCGAGAGTTTCTGCTGCTTTGACGTGAGGCAAGGGGAAATGAAAGTGCAGCCCAGCAGAGGCTTTGACTGCTGGAGCCTTTTTCTTTGGCAGCAGCTGCTGCAAGTGGGCAAGGGAGCTGCGAGAGTGAACAAGGGGACGGTCGGTCTATGGGAGAAGGAAGCTGCCGAGGCGCAGTGTGTTGCGCTCAGTTTCAAGGCTGCCTGGAGGAGGGGGGGGTGCTTGAAGAACGCCTTCTTTCTGGACGCCTCCTTCTGCCTGTGCTCCAGCTGCATGCACTCTGCAGCACGGAAGGTTTAAGAACCTGCTTCTGGCCAGCTTGTGTCCAGGAGTGCAAGGGCTGCGCCTTCCTTCCTGAAGCAGCCAGAGCATTCTCAGCTGAATGTGCTTGTGAAGCAGCTCTTGGCTGGACATGTGAAAGTCGCTCCCCTGAGTACACGAGCCCGGTGCCCAGCTGCTTGCTTCTTCGCCTTCTGTGCTCTGGAGAGAAGTGAAGCCCAGGCATGGCTTGGAGCTTTGCCGCTCTTCAGCGTGAGTACTGCACGCAGCCACAGTGTGCTGTGCAGGGATTTTCCTCAGCTCGACGGACAAGCATTTTCTTGCTGTTTCAGCGAGTCCAAACTGTCCGTGTAGCTCTCGCTCAGCGAACTGCGTCAGGAGAGAAACACTTGCTGGAGTAGCTCTTCGCTGCGCAAGACTTTCAGCACAGCACCCCAATTCGGGCAAGGAGCAGGAGAAAGGAAGAGCATCTTTTCGTCCTGGCACGTTCTTCTGGGCGACACGCCTATCCGCCTCTTGGCTCCCTGCAAGGCTGTAAGCTTGGCGGTGCTACTGGCAAGTGGGAAGGCAGGGGCAGAGAGCACCGCGATCTGTGCACCGCGCGCTGTGCAGGCTGTAAAGGAAAGAGGGCTACCACCAGGCTGTGCTGCAAATACAGCTTTGCACGCGACGCGGGTAAGCTCCGGGGAAGCTTGTTGACCTAAAAGTGTTCTCTGTGCCAGACAGAGCTGAGACTCTTTCCCTTTACATTTGGACGAGAAAAAAGACCGAGTATGCTGGTGTATGTCGCTGCGAGGGAAAGTGCATAGCCCAGGCGTGCTTCGGCAGAAGCAGTCGGCTGCAGCACTTGGCTGCCGGCAGAGTGCTCTGTGCGCCAAGTAGACGATGGTTCGACTCCGGCAGAATGAAAGCACGACACGGTAAGAAGAGCATAAGAATGAAGGCAGGGCACGGAGCTGCTGTGCGCATGGCACTGGCTGCAAGAGGAAGCGTGGCTGTCCCTCGCTTCTTTGCCGGATTCACGTTAGCCCTCGTAAACAGAAAGTTCAACTTGCAGCTACTTGTGCTGCTACCCATTTCTCTTCCAGCTTTCCCTGGAAAGAAGTGTGCCCAGCTTTATGCTTGGAGATGCAGAGATGACAGTGGTAGATGCAGCGGAGACTGGAACTACAGAGTGCAGCCGAGAGTTTCTGCTGCTTTGACGTGAGGCAAGGGGAAATGAAAGTGCAGCCCAGCAGAGGCTTTGACTGCTGGAGCCTTTTCTTTGGCAGCAGCTGCTGCAAGTGGGCAAGGGAGCTGCGAGAGTGAACAAGGGGACGGTCGGTCTATGGGAGAAGGAAGCTGCCGAGGCGCAGTGTGTTGCGCTCAGTTTCAAGGCTGCCTGGAGGAGGGGGGGTGCTTGAAGAACGCCTTCTTTCTGGACGCCTCCTTCTGCCTGTGCTCCAGCTGCATGCACTCTGCAGCACGGAAGGTTTAAGAACCTGCTTCTGGCCAGCTTGTGTCGAGTGCAAGGGCTGCGCCTTCCTTCCTGAAGCAGCCAGAGCATTCTCAGCTGAATGTGCTTGTGAAGCAGCTCTTGGCTGGACATGTGAAAGTCGCTCCCCTGAGTACACGAGCCCGGTGCCCAGCTGCTTGCTTCTTCGCCTTCTGTGCTCTGGAGAGAAGTGAAGCCCAGGCATGGCTTGGAGCTTTGCCGCTCTTCAGCGTGAGTACTGCACGCAGCCACAGTGTGCTGTGCAGGGATTTTCCTCAGCTCGACGGACAAGCATTTTCTTGCTGTTTCAGCGAGTCCAAACTGTCCGTGTAGCTCTCGCTCAGCGAACTGCGTCAGGAGAGAAACACTTGCTGGAGTAGCTCTTCGCTGCGCAAGACTTTCAGCACAGCACCCCAATTCGGGCAAGGAGCAGGAGAAAGGAAGAGCATCTTTTCGTCCTGGCACGTTCTTCTGGGCGACACGCCTATCCGCCTCTTGGCTCCCTGCAAGGCTGTAAGCTTGGCGGTGCTACTGGCAAGTGGGAAGGCAGGGGCAGAGAGCACCGCGATCTGTGCACCGCGCGCTGTGCAGGCTGTAAAGGAAAGAGGGCTACCACCAGGCTGTGCTGCAAATACAGCTTTGCACGCGACGCGGGTAAGCTCCGGGGAAGCTTGTTGACCTAAAAGTGTTCTCTGTGCCAGACAGAGCTGAGACTCTTTCCCTTGACATTTGGACGAGAAAAAAGACCGAGTATGCTGGTGTATGTCGCTGCGAGGGAAAGTGCATAGCCCAGGCGTGCTTCGGCAGAAGCAGTCGGCTGCAGCACTTGGCTGCCGGCAGAGTGCTCTGTGCGCCAAGTAGACGATGGTTCGACTCCGGCAGAATGAAAGCACGACACGGTAAGAAGAGCATAAGAATGAAGGCAGGGCACGGAGCTGCTGTGCGCATGGCACTGGCTGCAAGAGGAAGCGTGGCTGTCCCTCGCTTCTTTGCCGGATTCACGTTAGCCCTCGTAAACAGAAAGTTCAACTTGCAGCTACTTGTGCTGCTACCCATTTCTCTTCCAGCTTTCCCTGGAAAGAAGTGTGCCCAGCTTTATGCTTGGAGATGCAGAGATGACAGTGGTAGATGCAGCGGAGACTGGAACTACAGAGTGCAGCCGAGAGTTTCTGCTGCTTTGACGTGAGGCAAGGGGAAATGAAAGTGCAGCCCAGCAGAGGCTTTGACTGCTGGAGCCTTTTTCTTTGGCAGCAGCTGCTGCAAGTGGGCAAGGGAGCTGCGAGAGTGAACAAGGGGACGGTCGGTCTATGGGAGAAGGAAGCTGCCGAGGCGCAGTGTGTTGCGCTCAGTTTCAAGGCTGCCTGGAGGAGGGGGGGTGCTTGAAGAACGCCTTCTTTCTGGACGCCTCCTTCTGCCTGTGCTCCAGCTGCATGCACTCTGCAGCACGGAAGGTTTAAGAACCTGCTTCTGGCCAGCTTGTGTCCAGGAGTGCAAGGGCTGCGCCTTCCTTCCTGAAGCAGCCAGAGCATTCTCAGCTGAATGTGCTTGTGAAGCAGCTCTTGGCTGGACATGTGAAAGTCGCTCCCCTGAGTACACGAGCCCGGTGCCCAGCTGCTTGCTTCTTCGCCTTCTGTGCTCTGGAGAGAAGTGAAGCCCAGGCATGGCTTGGAGCTTTGCCGCTCTTCAGCGTGAGTACTGCACGCAGCCACAGTGTGCTGTGCAGGGATTTTCCTCAGCTCGACGGACAAGCATTTTCTTGCTGTTTCAGCGAGTCCAAACTGTCCGTGTAGCTCTCGCTCAGCGAACTGCGTCAGGAGAGAAACACTTGCTGGAGTAGCTCTTCGCTGCGCAAGACTTTCAGCACAGCACCCCAATTCGGGCAAGGAGCAGGAGAAAGGAAGAGCATCTTTTCGTCCTGGCACGTTCTTCTGGGCGACACGCCTATCCGCCTCTTGGCTCCCTGCAAGGCTGTAAGCTTGGCGGTGCTACTGGCAAGTGGGAAGGCAGGGGCAGAGAGCACCGCGATCTGTGCACCGCGCGCTGTGCAGGCTGTAAAGGAAAGAGGGCTACCACCAGGCTGTGCTGCAAATACAGCTTTGCACGCGACGCGGGTAAGCTCCGGGGAAGCTTGTTGACCTAAAAGTGTTCTCTGTGCCAGACAGAGCTGAGACTCTTTCCCTTTACATTTGGACGAGAAAAAAGACCGAGTATGCTGGTGTATGTCGCTGCGAGGGAAAGTGCATAGCCCAGGCGTGCTTCGGCAGAAGCAGTCGGCTGCAGCACTTGGCTGCCGGCAGAGTGCTCTGTGCGCCAAGTAGACGATGGTTCGACTCCGGCAGAATGAAAGCACGACACGGTAAGAAGAGCATAAGAATGAAGGCAGGGCACGGAGCTGCTGTGCGCATGGCACTGGCTGCAAGAGGAAGCGTGGCTGTCCCTCGCTTCTTTGCCGGATTCACGTTAGCCCTCGTAAACAGAAAGTTCAACTTGCAGCTACTTGTGCTGCTACCCATTTCTCTTCCAGCTTTCCCTGGAAAGAAGTGTGCCCAGCTTTATGCTTGGAGATGCAGAGATGACAGTGGTAGATGCAGCGGAGACTGGAACTACAGAGTGCAGCCGAGAGTTTCTGCTGCTTTGACGTGAGGCAAGGGGAAATGAAAGTGCAGCCCAGCAGAGGCTTTGACTGCTGGAGCCTTTTTCTTTGGCAGCAGCTGCTGCAAGTGGGCAAGGGAGCTGCGAGAGTGAACAAGGGGACGGTCGGTCTATGGGAGAAGGAAGCTGCCGAGGCGCAGTGTGTTGCGCTCAGTTTCAAGGCTGCCTGGAGGAGGGGGGGTGCTTGAAGAACGCCTTCTTTCTGGACGCCTCCTTCTGCCTGTGCTCCAGCTGCATGCACTCTGCAGCACGGAAGGTTTAAGAACCTGCTTCTGGCCAGCTTGTGTCCAGGAGTGCAAGGGCTGCGCCTTCCTTCCTGAAGCAGCCAGAGCATTCTCAGCTGAATGTGCTTGTGAAGCAGCTCTTGGCTGGACATGTGAAAGTCGCTCCCCTGAGTACACGAGCCCGGTGCCCAGCTGCTTGCTTCTTCGCCTTCTGTGCTCTGGAGAGAAGTGAAGCCCAGGCATGGCTTGGAGCTTTGCCGCTCTTCAGCGTGAGTACTGCACGCAGCCACAGTGTGCTGTGCAGGGATTTTCCTCAGCTCGACGGACAAGCATTTTCTTGCTGTTTCAGCGAGTCCAAACTGTCCGTGTAGCTCTCGCTCAGCGAACTGCGTCAGGAGAGAAACACTTGCTGGAGTAGCTCTTCGCTGCGCAAGACTTTCAGCACAGCACCCCAATTCGGGCAAGGAGCAGGAGAAAGGAAGAGCATCTTTTCGTCCTGGCACGTTCTTCTGGGCGACACGCCTATCCGCCTCTTGGCTCCCTGCAAGGCTGTAAGCTTGGCGGTGCTACTGGCAAGTGGGAAGGCAGGGGCAGAGAGCACCGCGATCTGTGCACCGCGCGCTGTGCAGGCTGTAAAGGAAAGAGGGCTACCACCAGGCTGTGCTGCAAATACAGCTTTGCACGCGACGCGGGTAAGCTCCGGGGAAGCTTGTTGACCTAAAAGTGTTCTCTGTGCCAGACAGAGCTGAGACTCTTTCCCTTGACATTTGGACGAGAAAAAAGACCGAGTATGCTGGTGTATGTCGCTGCGAGGGAAAGTGCATAGCCCAGGCGTGCTTCGGCAGAAGCAGTCGGCTGCAGCACTTGGCTGCCGGCAGAGTGCTCTGTGCGCCAAGTAGACGATGGTTCGACTCCGGCAGAATGAAAGCACGACACGGTAAGAAGAGCATAAGAATGAAGGCAGGGCACGGAGCTGCTGTGCGCATGGCACTGGCTGCAAGAGGAAGCGTGGCTGTCCCTCGCTTCTTTGCCGGATTCACGTTAGCCCTCGTAAACAGAAAGTTCAACTTGCAGCTACTTGTGCTGCTACCCATTTCTCTTCCAGCTTTCCCTGGAAAGAAGTGTGCCCAGCTTTATGCTTGGAGATGCAGAGATGACAGTGGTAGATGCAGCGGAGACTGGAACTACAGAGTGCAGCCGAGAGTTTCTGCTGCTTTGACGTGAGGCAAGGGGAAATGAAAGTGCAGCCCAGCAGAGGCTTTGACTGCTGGAGCCTTTTTCTTTGGCAGCAGCTGCTGCAAGTGGGCAAGGGAGCTGCGAGAGTGAACAAGGGGACGGTCGGTCTATGGGAGAAGGAAGCTGCCGAGGCGCAGTGTGTTGCGCTCAGTTTCAAGGCTGCCTGGAGGAGGGGGGGTGCTTGAAGAACGCCTTCTTTCTGGACGCCTCCTTCTGCCTGTGCTCCAGCTGCATGCACTCTGCAGCACGGAAGGTTTAAGAACCTGCTTCTGGCCAGCTTGTGTCCAGGAGTGCAAGGGCTGCGCCTTCCTTCCTGAAGCAGCCAGAGCATTCTCAGCTGAATGTGCTTGTGAAGCAGCTCTTGGCTGGACATGTGAAAGTCGCTCCCCTGAGTACACGAGCCCGGTGCCCAGCTGCTTGCTTCTTCGCCTTCTGTGCTCTGGAGAGAAGTGAAGCCCAGGCATGGCTTGGAGCTTTGCCGCTCTTCAGCGTGAGTACTGCACGCAGCCACAGTGTGCTGTGCAGGGATTTTCCTCAGCTCGACGGACAAGCATTTTCTTGCTGTTTCAGCGAGTCCAAACTGTCCGTGTAGCTCTCGCTCAGCGAACTGCGTCAGGAGAGAAACACTTGCTGGAGTAGCTCTTCGCTGCGCAAGACTTTCAGCACAGCACCCCAATTCGGGCAAGGAGCAGGAGAAAGGAAGAGCATCTTTTCGTCCTGGCACGTTCTTCTGGGCGACACGCCTATCCGCCTCTTGGCTCCCTGCAAGGCTGTAAGCTTGGCGGTGCTACTGGCAAGTGGGAAGGCAGGGGCAGAGAGCACCGCGATCTGTGCACCGCGCGCTGTGCAGGCTGTAAAGGAAAGAGGGCTACCACCAGGCTGTGCTGCAAATACAGCTTTGCACGCGACGCGGGTAAGCTCCGGGGAAGCTTGTTGACCTAAAAGTGTTCTCTGTGCCAGACAGAGCTGAGACTCTTTCCCTTGACATTTGGACGAGAAAAAAGACCGAGTATGCTGGTGTATGTCGCTGCGAGGGAAAGTGCATAGCCCAGGCGTGCTTCGGCAGAAGCAGTCGGCTGCAGCACTTGGCTGCCGGCAGAGTGCTCTGTGCGCCAAGTAGACGATGGTTCGACTCCGGCAGAATGAAAGCACGACACGGTAAGAAGAGCATAAGAATGAAGGCAGGGCACGGAGCTGCTGTGCGCATGGCACTGGCTGCAAGAGGAAGCGTGGCTGTCCCTCGCTTCTTTGCCGGATTCACGTTAGCCCTCGTAAACAGAAAGTTCAACTTGCAGCTACTTGTGCTGCTACCCATTTCTCTTCCAGCTTTCCCTGGAAAGAAGTGTGCCCAGCTTTATGCTTGGAGATGCAGAGATGACAGTGGTAGATGCAGCGGAGACTGGAACTACAGAGTGCAGCCGAGAGTTTCTGCTGCTTTGACGTGAGGCAAGGGGAAATGAAAGTGCAGCCCAGCAGAGGCTTTGACTGCTGGAGCCTTTTTCTTTGGCAGCAGCTGCTGCAAGTGGGCAAGGGAGCTGCGAGAGTGAACAAGGGGACGGTCGGTCTATGGGAGAAGGAAGCTGCCGAGGCGCAGTGTGTTGCGCTCAGTTTCAAGGCTGCCTGGAGGAGGGGGGGTGCTTGAAGAACGCCTTCTTTCTGGACGCCTCCTTCTGCCTGTGCTCCAGCTGCATGCACTCTGCAGCACGGAAGGTTTAAGAACCTGCTTCTGGCCAGCTTGTGTCCAGGAGTGCAAGGGCTGCGCCTTCCTTCCTGAAGCAGCCAGAGCATTCTCAGCTGAATGTGCTTGTGAAGCAGCTCTTGGCTGGACATGTGAAAGTCGCTCCCCTGAGTACACGAGCCCGGTGCCCAGCTGCTTGCTTCTTCGCCTTCTGTGCTCTGGAGAGAAGTGAAGCCCAGGCATGGCTTGGAGCTTTGCCGCTCTTCAGCGTGAGTACTGCACGCAGCCACAGTGTGCTGTGCAGGGATTTTCCTCAGCTCGACGGACAAGCATTTTCTTGCTGTTTCAGCGAGTCCAAACTGTCCGTGTAGCTCTCGCTCAGCGAACTGCGTCAGGAGAGAAACACTTGCTGGAGTAGCTCTTCGCTGCGCAAGACTTTCAGCACAGCACCCCAATTCGGGCAAGGAGCAGGAGAAAGGAAGAGCATCTTTTCGTCCTGGCACGTTCTTCTGGGCGACACGCCTATCCGCCTCTTGGCTCCCTGCAAGGCTGTAAGCTTGGCGGTGCTACTGGCAAGTGGGAAGGCAGGGGCAGAGAGCACCGCGATCTGTGCACCGCGCGCTGTGCAGGCTGTAAAGGAAAGAGGGCTACCACCAGGCTGTGCTGCAAATACAGCTTTGCACGCGACGCGGGTAAGCTCCGGGGAAGCTTGTTGACCTAAAAGTGTTCTCTGTGCCAGACAGAGCTGAGACTCTTTCCCTTGACATTTGGACGAGAAAAAAGACCGAGTATGCTGGTGTATGTCGCTGCGAGGGAAAGTGCATAGCCCAGGCGTGCTTCGGCAGAAGCAGTCGGCTGCAGCACTTGGCTGCCGGCAGAGTGCTCTGTGCGCCAAGTAGACGATGGTTCGACTCCGGCAGAATGAAAGCACGACACGGTAAGAAGAGCATAAGAATGAAGGCAGGGCACGGAGCTGCTGTGCGCATGGCACTGGCTGCAAGAGGAAGCGTGGCTGTCCCTCGCTTCTTTGCCGGATTCACGTTAGCCCTCGTAAACAGAAAGTTCAACTTGCAGCTACTTGTGCTGCTACCCATTTCTCTTCCAGCTTTCCCTGGAAAGAAGTGTGCCCAGCTTTATGCTTGGAGATGCAGAGATGACAGTGGTAGATGCAGCGGAGACTGGAACTACAGAGTGCAGCCGAGAGTTTCTGCTGCTTTGACGTGAGGCAAGGGGAAATGAAAGTGCAGCCCAGCAGAGGCTTTGACTGCTGGAGCCTTTTTCTTTGGCAGCAGCTGCTGCAAGTGGGCAAGGGAGCTGCGAGAGTGAACAAGGGGACGGTCGGTCTATGGGAGAAGGAAGCTGCCGAGGCGCAGTGTGTTGCGCTCAGTTTCAAGGCTGCCTGGAGGAGGGGGGGTGCTTGAAGAACGCCTTCTTTCTGGACGCCTCCTTCTGCCTGTGCTCCAGCTGCATGCACTCTGCAGCACGGAAGGTTTAAGAACCTGCTTCTGGCCAGCTTGTGTCCAGGAGTGCAAGGGCTGCGCCTTCCTTCCTGAAGCAGCCAGAGCATTCTCAGCTGAATGTGCTTGTGAAGCAGCTCTTGGCTGGACATGTGAAAGTCGCTCCCCTGAGTACACGAGCCCGGTGCCCAGCTGCTTGCTTCTTCGCCTTCTGTGCTCTGGAGAGAAGTGAAGCCCAGGCATGGCTTGGAGCTTTGCCGCTCTTCAGCGTGAGTACTGCACTCAGCCACAGTGTGCTGTGCAGGGATTTTCCTCAGCTCGACGGACAAGCATTTTCTTGCTGTTTCAGCGAGTCCAAACTGTCCGTGTAGCTCTCGCTCAGCGAACTGCGTCAGGAGAGAAACACTTGCTGGAGTAGCTCTTCGCTGCGCAAGACTTTCAGCACAGCACCCCAATTCGGGCAAGGAGCAGGAGAAAGGAAGAGCATCTTTTCGTCCTGGCACGTTCTTCTGGGCGACACGCCTATCCGCCTCTTGGCTCCCTGCAAGGCTGTAAGCTTGGCGGTGCTACTGGCAAGTGGGAAGGCAGGGGCAGAGAGCACCGCGATCTGTGCACCGCGCGCTGTGCAGGCTGTAAAGGAAAGAGGGCTACCACCAGGCTGTGCTGCAAATACAGCTTTGCACGCGACGCGGGTAAGCTCCGGGGAAGCTTGTTGACCTAAAAGTGTTCTCTGTGCCAGACAGAGCTGAGACTCTTTCCCTTGACATTTGGACGAGAAAAAAGACCGAGTATGCTGGTGTATGTCGCTGCGAGGGAAAGTGCATAGCCCAGGCGTGCTTCGGCAGAAGCAGTCGGCTGCAGCACTTGGCTGCCGGCAGAGTGCTCTGTGCGCCAAGTAGACGATGGTTCGACTCCGGCAGAATGAAAGCACGACACGGTAAGAAGAGCATAAGAATGAAGGCAGGGCACGGAGCTGCTGTGCGCATGGCACTGGCTGCAAGAGGAAGCGTGGCTGTCCCTCGCTTCTTTGCCGGATTCACGTTAGCCCTCGTAAACAGAAAGTTCAACTTGCAGCTACTTGTGCTGCTACCCATTTCTCTTCCAGCTTTCCCTGGAAAGAAGTGTGCCCAGCTTTATGCTTGGAGATGCAGAGATGACAGTGGTAGATGCAGCGGAGACTGGAACTACAGAGTGCAGCCGAGAGTTTCTGCTGCTTTGACGTGAGGCAAGGGGAAATGAAAGTGCAGCCCAGCAGAGGCTTTGACTGCTGGAGCCTTTTTCTTTGGCAGCAGCTGCTGCAAGTGGGCAAGGGAGCTGCGAGAGTGAACAAGGGGACGGTCGGTCTATGGGAGAAGGAAGCTGCCGAGGCGCAGTGTGTTGCGCTCAGTTTCAAGGCTGCCTGGAGGAGGGGGGGTGCTTGAAGAACGCCTTCTTTCTGGACGCCTCCTTCTGCCTGTGCTCCAGCTGCATGCACTCTGCAGCACGGAAGGTTTAAGAACCTGCTTCTGGCCAGCTTGTGTCCAGGAGTGCAAGGGCTGCGCCTTCCTTCCTGAAGCAGCCAGAGCATTCTCAGCTGAATGTGCTTGTGAAGCAGCTCTTGGCTGGACATGTGAAAGTCGCTCCCCTGAGTACACGAGCCCGGTGCCCAGCTGCTTGCTTCTTCGCCTTCTGTGCTCTGGAGAGAAGTGAAGCCCAGGCATGGCTTGGAGCTTTGCCGCTCTTCAGCGTGAGTACTGCACGCAGCCACAGTGTGCTGTGCAGGGATTTTCCTCAGCTCGACGGACAAGCATTTTCTTGCTGTTTCAGCGAGTCCAAACTGTCCGTGTAGCTCTCGCTCAGCGAACTGCGTCAGGAGAGAAACACTTGCTGGAGTAGCTCTTCGCTGCGCAAGACTTTCAGCACAGCACCCCAATTCGGGCAAGGAGCAGGAGAAAGGAAGAGCATCTTTTCGTCCTGGCACGTTCTTCTGGGCGACACGCCTATCCGCCTCTTGGCTCCCTGCAAGGCTGTAAGCTTGGCGTTGTTACTGGCAAGTGGGAAGGCAAGGGGCAGAGAGCACCGCGATCTGTGCACCGCGCGCTGTGCAGGCTGTAAAGGAAAGAGGGCTACCACCAGGCTGTGCTGCAAATACAGCTTTGCACGCGACGCGGGTAAGCTCCGGGGAAGCTTGTTGACCTAAAAGTGTTCTCTGTGCCAGACAGAGCTGAGACTCTTTCCCTTGACATTTGGACGAGAAAAAAGACCGAGTATGCTGGTGTATGTCGCTGCGAGGGAAAGTGCATAGCCCAGGCGTGCTTCGGCAGAAGCAGTCGGCTGCAGCACTTGGCTGCCGGCAGAGTGCTCTGTGCGCCAAGTAGACGATGGTTCGACTCCGGCAGAATGAAAGCACGACACGGTAAGAAGAGCATAAGAATGAAGGCAGGGCACGGAGCTGCTGTGCGCATGGCACTGGCTGCAAGAGGAAGCGTGGCTGTCCCTCGCTTCTTTGCCGGATTCACGTTAGCCCTCGTAAACAGAAAGTTCAACTTGCAGCTACTTGTGCTGCTACCCATTTCTCTTCCAGCTTTCCCTGGAAAGAAGTGTGCCCAGCTTTATGCTTGGAGATGCAGAGATGACAGTGGTAGATGCAGCGGAGACTGGAACTACAGAGTGCAGCCGAGAGTTTCTGCTGCTTTGACGTGAGGCAAGGGGAAATGAAAGTGCAGCCCAGCAGAGGCTTTGACTGCTGGAGCCTTTTTCTTTGGCAGCAGCTGCTGCAAGTGGGCAAGGGAGCTGCGAGAGTGAACAAGGGGACGGTCGGTCTATGGGAGAAGGAAGCTGCCGAGGCGCAGTGTGTTGCGCTCAGTTTCAAGGCTGCCTGGAGGAGGGGGGGTGCTTGAAGAACGCCTTCTTTCTGGACGCCTCCTTCTGCCTGTGCTCCAGCTGCATGCACTCTGCAGCACGGAAGGTTTAAGAACCTGCTTCTGGCCAGCTTGTGTCCAGGAGTGCAAGGGCTGCGCCTTCCTTCCTGAAGCAGCCAGAGCATTCTCAGCTGAATGTGCTTGTGAAGCAGCTCTTGGCTGGACATGTGAAAGTCGCTCCCCTGAGTACACGAGCCCGGTGCCCAGCTGCTTGCTTCTTCGCCTTCTGTGCTCTGGAGAGAAGTGAAGCCCAGGCATGGCTTGGAGCTTTGCCGCTCTTCAGCGTGAGTACTGCACGCAGCCACAGTGTGCTGTGCAGGGATTTTCCTCAGCTCGACGGACAAGCATTTTCTTGCTGTTTCACCGAGTCCAAACTGTCCGTGTAGCTCTCGCTCAGCGAACTGCGTCAGGAGAGAAACACTTGCTGGAGTAGCTCTTCGCTGCGCAAGACTTTCAGCACAGCACCCCAATTCGGGCAAGGAGCAGGAGAAAGGAAGAGCATCTTTTCGTCCTGGCACGTTCTTCTGGGCGACACGCCTATCCGCCTCTTGGCTCCCTGCAAGGCTGTAAGCTTGGCGGTGCTACTGGCAAGTGGGAAGGCAGGGGCAGAGAGCACCGCGATCTGTGCACCGCGCGCTGTGCAGGCTGTAAAGGAAAGAGGGCTACCACCAGGCTGTGCTGCAAATACAGCTTTGCACGCGACGCGGGTAAGCTCCGGGGAAGCTTGTTGACCTAAAAGTGTTCTCTGTGCCAGACAGAGCTGAGACTCTTTCCCTTGACATTTGGACGAGAAAAAAGACCGAGTATGCTGGTGTATGTCGCTGCGAGGGAAAGTGCATAGCCCAGGCGTGCTTCGGCAGAAGCAGTCGGCTGCAGCACTTGGCTGCCGGCAGAGTGCTCTGTGCGCCAAGTAGACGATGGTTCGACTCCGGCAGAATGAAAGCACGACACGGTAAGAAGAGCATAAGAATGAAGGCAGGGCACGGAGCTGCTGTGCGCATGGCACTGGCTGCAAGAGGAAGCGTGGCTGTCCCTCGCTTCTTTGCCGGATTCACGTTAGCCCTCGTAAACAGAAAGTTCAACTTGCAGCTACTTGTGCTGCTACCCATTTCTCTTCCAGCTTTCCCTGGAAAGAAGTGTGCCCAGCTTTATGCTTGGAGATGCAGAGATGACAGTGGTAGATGCAGCGGAGACTGGAACTACAGAGTGCAGCCGAGAGTTTCTGCTGCTTTGACGTGAGGCAAGGGGAAATGAAAGTGCAGCCCAGCAGAGGCTTTGACTGCTGGAGCCTTTTTCTTTGGCAGCAGCTGCTGCAAGTGGGCAAGGGAGCTGCGAGAGTGAACAAGGGGACGGTCGGTCTATGGGAGAAGGAAGCTGCCGAGGCGCAGTGTGTTGCGCTCAGTTTCAAGGCTGCCTGGAGGAGGGGGGGTGCTTGAAGAACGCCTTCTTTCTGGACGCCTCCTTCTGCCTGTGCTCCAGCTGCATGCACTCTGCAGCACGGAAGGTTTAAGAACCTGCTTCTGGCCAGCTTGTGTCCAGGAGTGCAAGGGCTGCGCCTTCCTTCCTGAAGCAGCCAGAGCATTCTCAGCTGAATGTGCTTGTGAAGCAGCTCTTGGCTGGACATGTGAAAGTCGCTCCCCTGAGTACACGAGCCCGGTGCCCAGCTGCTTGCTTCTTCGCCTTCTGTGCTCTGGAGAGAAGTGAAGCCCAGGCATGGCTTGGAGCTTTGCCGCTCTTCAGCGTGAGTACTGCACGCAGCCACAGTGTGCTGTGCAGGGATTTTCCTCAGCTCGACGGACAAGCATTTTCTTGCTGTTTCAGCGAGTCCAAACTGTCCGTGTAGCTCTCGCTCAGCGAACTGCGTCAGGAGAGAAACACTTGCTGGAGTAGCTCTTCGCTGCGCAAGACTTTCAGCACAGCACCCCAATTCGGGCAAGGAGCAGGAGAAAGGAAGAGCATCTTTTCGTCCTGGCACGTTCTTCTGGGCGACACGCCTATCCGCCTCTTGGCTCCCTGCAAGGCTGTAAGCTTGGCGTTGTTACTGGCAAGTGGGAAGGCAAGGGGCAGAGAGCACCGCGATCTGTGCACCGCGCGCTGTGCAGGCTGTAAAGGAAAGAGGGCTACCACCAGGCTGTGCTGCAAATACAGCTTTGCACGCGACGCGGGTAAGCTCCGGGGAAGCTTGTTGACCTAAAAGTGTTCTCTGTGCCAGACAGAGCTGAGACTCTTTCCCTTGACATTTGGACGAGAAAAAAGACCGAGTATGCTGGTGTATGTCGCTGCGAGGGAAAGTGCATAGCCCAGGCGTGCTTCGGCAGAAGCAGTCGGCTGCAGCACTTGGCTGCCGGCAGAGTGCTCTGTGCGCCAAGTAGACGATGGTTCGACTCCGGCAGAATGAAAGCACGACACGGTAAGAAGAGCATAAGAATGAAGGCAGGGCACGGAGCTGCTGTGCGCATGGCACTGGCTGCAAGAGGAAGCGTGGCTGTCCCTCGCTTCTTTGCCGGATTCACGTTAGCCCTCGTAAACAGAAAGTTCAACTTGCAGCTACTTGTGCTGCTACCCATTTCTCTTCCAGCTTTCCCTGGAAAGAAGTGTGCCCAGCTTTATGCTTGGAGATGCAGAGATGACAGTGGTAGATGCAGCGGAGACTGGAACTACAGAGTGCAGCCGAGAGTTTCTGCTGCTTTGACGTGAGGCAAGGGGAAATGAAAGTGCAGCCCAGCAGAGGCTTTGACTGCTGGAGCCTTTTTCTTTGGCAGCAGCTGCTGCAAGTGGGCAAGGGAGCTGCGAGAGTGAACAAGGGGACGGTCGGTCTATGGGAGAAGGAAGCTGCCGAGGCGCAGTGTGTTGCGCTCAGTTTCAAGGCTGCCTGGAGGAGGGGGGGTGCTTGAAGAACGCCTTCTTTCTGGACGCCTCCTTCTGCCTGTGCTCCAGCTGCATGCACTCTGCAGCACGGAAGGTTTAAGAACCTGCTTCTGGCCAGCTTGTGTCCAGGAGTGCAAGGGCTGCGCCTTCCTTCCTGAAGCAGCCAGAGCATTCTCAGCTGAATGTGCTTGTGAAGCAGCTCTTGGCTGGACATGTGAAAGTCGCTCCCCTGAGTACACGAGCCCGGTGCCCAGCTGCTTGCTTCTTCGCCTTCTGTGCTCTGGAGAGAAGTGAAGCCCAGGCATGGCTTGGAGCTTTGCCGCTCTTCAGCGTGAGTACTGCACGCAGCCACAGTGTGCTGTGCAGGGATTTTCCTCAGCTCGACGGACAAGCATTTTCTTGCTGTTTCACCGAGTCCAAACTGTCCGTGTAGCTCTCGCTCAGCGAACTGCGTCAGGAGAGAAACACTTGCTGGAGTAGCTCTTCGCTGCGCAAGACTTTCAGCACAGCACCCCAATTCGGGCAAGGAGCAGGAGAAAGGAAGAGCATCTTTTCGTCCTGGCACGTTCTTCTGGGCGACACGCCTATCCGCCTCTTGGCTCCCTGCAAGGCTGTAAGCTTGGCGGTGCTACTGGCAAGTGGGAAGGCAGGGGCAGAGAGCACCGCGATCTGTGCACCGCGCGCTGTGCAGGCTGTAAAGGAAAGAGGGCTACCACCAGGC
Source organism: Coloeus monedula (assembly GCF_965178545.1). Taxonomy (NCBI): domain Eukaryota; kingdom Metazoa; phylum Chordata; class Aves; order Passeriformes; family Corvidae; genus Coloeus; species Coloeus monedula. The sequence goes on from NW_028120526.1 coordinate 34,503, forward strand.
TGTGCTGCAAATACAGCTTTGCACGCGACGCGGGTAAGCTCCGGGGAAGCTTGTTGACCTAAAAGTGTTCTCTGTGCCAGACAGAGCTGAGACTCTTTCCCTTGACATTTGGACGAGAAAAAAGACCGAGTATGCTGGTGTATGTCGCTGCGAGGGAAAGTGCATAGCCCAGGCGTGCTTCGGCAGAAGCAGTCGGCTGCAGCACTTGGCTGCCGGCAGAGTGCTCTGTGCGCCAAGTAGACGATGGTTCGACTCCGGCAGAATGAAAGCACGACACGGTAAGAAGAGCATAAGAATGAAGGCAGGGCACGGAGCTGCTGTGCGCATGGCACTGGCTGCAAGAGGAAGCGTGGCTGTCCCTCGCTTCTTTGCCGGATTCACGTTAGCCCTCGTAAACAGAAAGTTCAACTTGCAGCTACTTGTGCTGCTACCCATTTCTCTTCCAGCTTTCCCTGGAAAGAAGTGTGCCCAGCTTTATGCTTGGAGATGCAGAGATGACAGTGGTAGATGCAGCGGAGACTGGAACTACAGAGTGCAGCCGAGAGTTTCTGCTGCTTTGACGTGAGGCAAGGGGAAATGAAAGTGCAGCCCAGCAGAGGCTTTGACTGCTGGAGCCTTTTTCTTTGGCAGCAGCTGCTGCAAGTGGGCAAGGGAGCTGCGAGAGTGAACAAGGGGACGGTCGGTCTATGGGAGAAGGAAGCTGCCGAGGCGCAGTGTGTTGCGCTCAGTTTCAAGGCTGCCTGGAGGAGGGGGGGTGCTTGAAGAACGCCTTCTTTCTGGACGCCTCCTTCTGCCTGTGCTCCAGCTGCATGCACTCTGCAGCACGGAAGGTTTAAGAACCTGCTTCTGGCCAGCTTGTGTCCAGGAGTGCAAGGGCTGCGCCTTCCTTCCTGAAGCAGCCAGAGCATTCTCAGCTGAATGTGCTTGTGAAGCAGCTCTTGGCTGGACATGTGAAAGTCGCTCCCCTGAGTACACGAGCCCGGTGCCCAGCTGCTTGCTTCTTCGCCTTCTGTGCTCTGGAGAGAAGTGAAGCCCAGGCATGGCTTGGAGCTTTGCCGCTCTTCAGCGTGAGTACTGCACGCAGCCACAGTGTGCTGTGCAGGGATTTTCCTCAGCTCGACGGACAAGCATTTTCTTGCTGTTTCAGCGAGTCCAAACTGTCCGTGTAGCTCTCGCTCAGCGAACTGCGTCAGGAGAGAAACACTTGCTGGAGTAGCTCTTCGCTGCGCAAGACTTTCAGCACAGCACCCCAATTCGGGCAAGGAGCAGGAGAAAGGAAGAGCATCTTTTCGTCCTGGCACGTTCTTCTGGGCGACACGCCTATCCGCCTCTTGGCTCCCTGCAAGGCTGTAAGCTTGGCGTTGTTACTGGCAAGTGGGAAGGCAAGGGGCAGAGAGCACCGCGATCTGTGCACCGCGCGCTGTGCAGGCTGTAAAGGAAAGAGGGCTACCACCAGGCTGTGCTGCAAATACAGCTTTGCACGCGACGCGGGTAAGCTCCGGGGAAGCTTGTTGACCTAAAAGTGTTCTCTGTGCCAGACAGAGCTGAGACTCTTTCCCTTGACATTTGGACGAGAAAAAAGACCGAGTATGCTGGTGTATGTCGCTGCGAGGGAAAGTGCATAGCCCAGGCGTGCTTCGGCAGAAGCAGTCGGCTGCAGCACTTGGCTGCCGGCAGAGTGCTCTGTGCGCCAAGTAGACGATGGTTCGACTCCGGCAGAATGAAAGCACGACACGGTAAGAAGAGCATAAGAATGAAGGCAGGGCACGGAGCTGCTGTGCGCATGGCACTGGCTGCAAGAGGAAGCGTGGCTGTCCCTCGCTTCTTTGCCGGATTCACGTTAGCCCTCGTAAACAGAAAGTTCAACTTGCAGCTACTTGTGCTGCTACCCATTTCTCTTCCAGCTTTCCCTGGAAAAAAGTGTGCCCAGCTTTATGCTTGGAGATGCAGAGATGACAGTGGTAGATGCAGCGGAGACTGGAACTACAGAGTGCAGCCGAGAGTTTCTGCTGCTTTGACGTGAGGCAAGGGGAAATGAAAGTGCAGCCCAGCAGAGGCTTTGACTGCTGGAGCCTTTTTCTTTGGCAGCAGCTGCTGCAAGTGGGCAAGGGAGCTGCGAGAGTGAACAAGGGGACGGTCGGTCTATGGGAGAAGGAAGCTGCCGAGGCGCAGTGTGTTGCGCTCAGTTTCAAGGCTGCCTGGAGGAGGGGGGGTGCTTGAAGAACGCCTTCTTTCTGGACGCCTCCTTCTGCCTGTGCTCCAGCTGCATGCACTCTGCAGCACGGAAGGTTTAAGAACCTGCTTCTGGCCAGCTTGTGTCCAGGAGTGCAAGGGCTGCGCCTTCCTTCCTGAAGCAGCCAGAGCATTCTCAGCTGAATGTGCTTGTGAAGCAGCTCTTGGCTGGACATGTGAAAGTCGCTCCCCTGAGTACACGAGCCCGGTGCCCAGCTGCTTGCTTCTTCGCCTTCTGTGCTCTGGAGAGAAGTGAAGCCCAGGCATGGCTTGGAGCTTTGCCGCTCTTCAGCGTGAGTACTGCACGCAGCCACAGTGTGCTGTGCAGGGATTTTCCTCAGCTCGACGGACAAGCATTTTCTTGCTGTTTCAGCGAGTCCAAACTGTCCGTGTAGCTCTCGCTCAGCGAACTGCGTCAGGAGAGAAACACTTGCTGGAGTAGCTCTTCGCTGCGCAAGACTTTCAGCACAGCACCCCAATTCGGGCAAGGAGCAGGAGAAAGGAAGAGCATCTTTTCGTCCTGGCACGTTCTTCTGGGCGACACGCCTATCCGCCTCTTGGCTCCCTGCAAGGCTGTAAGCTTGGCGGTGCTACTGGCAAGTGGGAAGGCAGGGGCAGAGAGCACCGCGATCTGTGCACCGCGCGCTGTGCAGGCTGTAAAGGAAAGAGGGCTACCACCAGGCTGTGCTGCAAATACAGCTTTGCACGCGACGCGGGTAAGCTCCGGGGAAGCTTGTTGACCTAAAAGTGTTCTCTGTGCCAGACAGAGCTGAGACTCTTTCCCTTGACATTTGGACGAGAAAAAAGACCGAGTATGCTGGTGTATGTCGCTGCGAGGGAAAGTGCATAGCCCAGGCGTGCTTCGGCAGAAGCAGTCGGCTGCAGCACTTGGCTGCCGGCAGAGTGCTCTGTGCGCCAAGTAGACGATGGTTCGACTCCGGCAGAATGAAAGCACGACACGGTAAGAAGAGCATAAGAATGAAGGCAGGGCACGGAGCTGCTGTGCGCATGGCACTGGCTGCAAGAGGAAGCGTGGCTGTCCCTCGCTTCTTTGCCGGATTCACGTTAGCCCTCGTAAACAGAAAGTTCAACTTGCAGCTACTTGTGCTGCTACCCATTTCTCTTCCAGCTTTCCCTGGAAAGAAGTGTGCCCAGCTTTATGCTTGGAGATGCAGAGATGACAGTGGTAGATGCAGCGGAGACTGGAACTACAGAGTGCAGCCGAGAGTTTCTGCTGCTTTGACGTGAGGCAAGGGGAAATGAAAGTGCAGCCCAGCAGAGGCTTTGACTGCTGGAGCCTTTTTCTTTGGCAGCAGCTGCTGCAAGTGGGCAAGGGAGCTGCGAGAGTGAACAAGGGGACGGTCGGTCTATGGGAGAAGGAAGCTGCCGAGGCGCAGTGTGTTGCGCTCAGTTTCAAGGCTGCCTGGAGGAGGGGGGGTGCTTGAAGAACGCCTTCTTTCTGGACGCCTCCTTCTGCCTGTGCTCCAGCTGCATGCACTCTGCAGCACGGAAGGTTTAAGAACCTGCTTCTGGCCAGCTTGTGTCCAGGAGTGCAAGGGCTGCGCCTTCCTTCCTGAAGCAGCCAGAGCATTCTCAGCTGAATGTGCTTGTGAAGCAGCTCTTGGCTGGACATGTGAAAGTCGCTCCCCTGAGTACACGAGCCCGGTGCCCAGCTGCTTGCTTCTTCGCCTTCTGTGCTCTGGAGAGAAGTGAAGCCCAGGCATGGCTTGGAGCTTTGCCGCTCTTCAGCGTGAGTACTGCACGCAGCCACAGTGTGCTGTGCAGGGATTTTCCTCAGCTCGACGGACAAGCATTTTCTTGCTGTTTCACCGAGTCCAAACTGTCCGTGTAGCTCTCGCTCAGCGAACTGCGTCAGGAGAGAAACACTTGCTGGAGTAGCTCTTCGCTGCGCAAGACTTTCAGCACAGCACCCCAATTCGGGCAAGGAGCAGGAGAAAGGAAGAGCATCTTTTCGTCCTGGCACGTTCTTCTGGGCGACACGCCTATCCGCCTCTTGGCTCCCTGCAAGGCTGTAAGCTTGGCGGTGCTACTGGCAAGTGGGAAGGCAGGGGCAGAGAGCACCGCGATCTGTGCACCGCGCGCTGTGCAGGCTGTAAAGGAAAGAGGGCTACCACCAGGCTGTGCTGCAAATACAGCTTTGCACGCGACGCGGGTAAGCTCCGGGGAAGCTTGTTGACCTAAAAGTGTTCTCTGTGCCAGACAGAGCTGAGACTCTTTCCCTTGACATTTGGACGAGAAAAAAGACCGAGTATGCTGGTGTATGTCGCTGCGAGGGAAAGTGCATAGCCCAGGCGTGCTTCGGCAGAAGCAGTCGGCTGCAGCACTTGGCTGCCGGCAGAGTGCTCTGTGCGCCAAGTAGACGATGGTTCGACTCCGGCAGAATGAAAGCACGACACGGTAAGAAGAGCATAAGAATGAAGGCAGGGCACGGAGCTGCTGTGCGCATGGCACTGGCTGCAAGAGGAAGCGTGGCTGTCCCTCGCTTCTTTGCCGGATTCACGTTAGCCCTCGTAAACAGAAAGTTCAACTTGCAGCTACTTGTGCTGCTACCCATTTCTCTTCCAGCTTTCCCTGGAAAGAAGTGTGCCCAGCTTTATGCTTGGAGATGCAGAGATGACAGTGGTAGATGCAGCGGAGACTGGAACTACAGAGTGCAGCCGAGAGTTTCTGCTGCTTTGACGTGAGGCAAGGGGAAATGAAAGTGCAGCCCAGCAGAGGCTTTGACTGCTGGAGCCTTTTTCTTTGGCAGCAGCTGCTGCAAGTGGGCAAGGGAGCTGCGAGAGTGAACAAGGGGACGGTCGGTCTATGGGAGAAGGAAGCTGCCGAGGCGCAGTGTGTTGCGCTCAGTTTCAAGGCTGCCTGGAGGAGGGGGGGTGCTTGAAGAACGCCTTCTTTCTGGACGCCTCCTTCTGCCTGTGCTCCAGCTGCATGCACTCTGCAGCACGGAAGGTTTAAGAACCTGCTTCTGGCCAGCTTGTGTCCAGGAGTGCAAGGGCTGCGCCTTCCTTCCTGAAGCAGCCAGAGCATTCTCAGCTGAATGTGCTTGTGAAGCAGCTCTTGGCTGGACATGTGAAAGTCGCTCCCCTGAGTACACGAGCCCGGTGCCCAGCTGCTTGCTTCTTCGCCTTCTGTGCTCTGGAGAGAAGTGAAGCCCAGGCATGGCTTGGAGCTTTGCCGCTCTTCAGCGTGAGTACTGCACGCAGCCACAGTGTGCTGTGCAGGGATTTTCCTCAGCTCGACGGACAAGCATTTTCTTGCTGTTTCAGCGAGTCCAAACTGTCCGTGTAGCTCTCGCTCAGCGAACTGCGTCAGGAGAGAAACACTTGCTGGAGTAGCTCTTCGCTGCGCAAGACTTTCAGCACAGCACCCCAATTCGGGCAAGGAGCAGGAGAAAGGAAGAGCATCTTTTCGTCCTGGCACGTTCTTCTGGGCGACACGCCTATCCGCCTCTTGGCTCCCTGCAAGGCTGTAAGCTTGGCGTTGTTACTGGCAAGTGGGAAGGCAAGGGGCAGAGAGCACCGCGATCTGTGCACCGCGCGCTGTGCAGGCTGTAAAGGAAAGAGGGCTACCACCAGGCTGTGCTGCAAATACAGCTTTGCACGCGACGCGGGTAAGCTCCGGGGAAGCTTGTTGACCTAAAAGTGTTCTCTGTGCCAGACAGAGCTGAGACTCTTTCCCTTTACATTTGGACGAGAAAAAAGACCGAGTATGCTGGTGTATGTCGCTGCGAGGGAAAGTGCATAGCCCAGGCGTGCTTCGGCAGAAGCAGTCGGCTGCAGCACTTGGCTGCCGGCAGAGTGCTCTGTGCGCCAAGTAGACGATGGTTCGACTCCGGCAGAATGAAAGCACGACACGGTAAGAAGAGCATAAGAATGAAGGCAGGGCACGGAGCTGCTGTGCGCATGGCACTGGCTGCAAGAGGAAGCGTGGCTGTCCCTCGCTTCTTTGCCGGATTCACGTTAGCCCTCGTAAACAGAAAGTTCAACTTGCAGCTACTTGTGCTGCTACCCATTTCTCTTCCAGCTTTCCCTGGAAAGAAGTGTGCCCAGCTTTATGCTTGGAGATGCAGAGATGACAGTGGTAGATGCAGCGGAGACTGGAACTACAGAGTGCAGCCGAGAGTTTCTGCTGCTTTGACGTGAGGCAAGGGGAAATGAAAGTGCAGCCCAGCAGAGGCTTTGACTGCTGGAGCCTTTTTCTTTGGCAGCAGCTGCTGCAAGTGGGCAAGGGAGCTGCGAGAGTGAACAAGGGGACGGTCGGTCTATGGGAGAAGGAAGCTGCCGAGGCGCAGTGTGTTGCGCTCAGTTTCAAGGCTGCCTGGAGGAGGGGGGGTGCTTGAAGAACGCCTTCTTTCTGGACGCCTCCTTCTGCCTGTGCTCCAGCTGCATGCACTCTGCAGCACGGAAGGTTTAAGAACCTGCTTCTGGCCAGCTTGTGTCCAGGAGTGCAAGGGCTGCGCCTTCCTTCCTGAAGCAGCCAGAGCATTCTCAGCTGAATGTGCTTGTGAAGCAGCTCTTGGCTGGACATGTGAAAGTCGCTCCCCTGAGTACACGAGCCCGGTGCCCAGCTGCTTGCTTCTTCGCCTTCTGTGCTCTGGAGAGAAGTGAAGCCCAGGCATGGCTTGGAGCTTTGCCGCTCTTCAGCGTGAGTACTGCACGCAGCCACAGTGTGCTGTGCAGGGATTTTCCTCAGCTCGACGGACAAGCATTTTCTTGCTGTTTCAGCGAGTCCAAACTGTCCGTGTAGCTCTCGCTCAGCGAACTGCGTCAGGAGAGAAACACTTGCTGGAGTAGCTCTTCGCTGCGCAAGACTTTCAGCACAGCACCCCAATTCGGGCAAGGAGCAGGAGAAAGGAAGAGCATCTTTTCGTCCTGGCACGTTCTTCTGGGCGACACGCCTATCCGCCTCTTGGCTCCCTGCAAGGCTGTAAGCTTGGCGGTGCTACTGGCAAGTGGGAAGGCAGGGGCAGAGAGCACCGCGATCTGTGCACCGCGCGCTGTGCAGGCTGTAAAGGAAAGAGGGCTACCACCAGGCTGTGCTGCAAATACAGCTTTGCACGCGACGCGGGTAAGCTCCGGGGAAGCTTGTTGACCTAAAAGTGTTCTCTGTGCCAGACAGAGCTGAGACTCTTTCCCTTGACATTTGGACGAGAAAAAAGACCGAGTATGCTGGTGTATGTCGCTGCGAGGGAAAGTGCATAGCCCAGGCGTGCTTCGGCAGAAGCAGTCGGCTGCAGCACTTGGCTGCCGGCAGAGTGCTCTGTGCGCCAAGTAGACGATGGTTCGACTCCGGCAGAATGAAAGCACGACACGGTAAGAAGAGCATAAGAATGAAGGCAGGGCACGGAGCTGCTGTGCGCATGGCACTGGCTGCAAGAGGAAGCGTGGCTGTCCCTCGCTTCTTTGCCGGATTCACGTTAGCCCTCGTAAACAGAAAGTTCAACTTGCAGCTACTTGTGCTGCTACCCATTTCTCTTCCAGCTTTCCCTGGAAAGAAGTGTGCCCAGCTTTATGCTTGGAGATGCAGAGATGACAGTGGTAGATGCAGCGGAGACTGGAACTACAGAGTGCAGCCGAGAGTTTCTGCTGCTTTGACGTGAGGCAAGGGGAAATGAAAGTGCAGCCCAGCAGAGGCTTTGACTGCTGGAGCCTTTTTCTTTGGCAGCAGCTGCTGCAAGTGGGCAAGGGAGCTGCGAGAGTGAACAAGGGGACGGTCGGTCTATGGGAGAAGGAAGCTGCCGAGGCGCAGTGTGTTGCGCTCAGTTTCAAGGCTGCCTGGAGGAGGGGGGGTGCTTGAAGAACGCCTTCTTTCTGGACGCCTCCTTCTGCCTGTGCTCCAGCTGCATGCACTCTGCAGCACGGAAGGTTTAAGAACCTGCTTCTGGCCAGCTTGTGTCCAGGAGTGCAAGGGCTGCGCCTTCCTTCCTGAAGCAGCCAGAGCATTCTCAGCTGAATGTGCTTGTGAAGCAGCTCTTGGCTGGACATGTGAAAGTCGCTCCCCTGAGTACACGAGCCCGGTGCCCAGCTGCTTGCTTCTTCGCCTTCTGTGCTCTGGAGAGAAGTGAAGCCCAGGCATGGCTTGGAGCTTTGCCGCTCTTCAGCGTGAGTACTGCACGCAGCCACAGTGTGCTGTGCAGGGATTTTCCTCAGCTCGACGGACAAGCATTTTCTTGCTGTTTCAGCGAGTCCAAACTGTCCGTGTAGCTCTCGCTCAGCGAACTGCGTCAGGAGAGAAACACTTGCTGGAGTAGCTCTTCGCTGCGCAAGACTTTCAGCACAGCACCCCAATTCGGGCAAGGAGCAGGAGAAAGGAAGAGCATCTTTTCGTCCTGGCACGTTCTTCTGGGCGACACGCCTATCCGCCTCTTGGCTCCCTGCAAGGCTGTAAGCTTGGCGGTGCTACTGGCAAGTGGGAAGGCAGGGGCAGAGAGCACCGCGATCTGTGCACCGCGCGCTGTGCAGGCTGTAAAGGAAAGAGGGCTACCACCAGGCTGTGCTGCAAATACAGCTTTGCACGCGACGCGGGTAAGCTCCGGGGAAGCTTGTTGACCTAAAAGTGTTCTCTGTGCCAGACAGAGCTGAGACTCTTTCCCTTTACATTTGGACGAGAAAAAAGACCGAGTATGCTGGTGTATGTCGCTGCGAGGGAAAGTGCATAGCCCAGGCGTGCTTCGGCAGAAGCAGTCGGCTGCAGCACTTGGCTGCCGGCAGAGTGCTCTGTGCGCCAAGTAGACGATGGTTCGACTCCGGCAGAATGAAAGCACGACACGGTAAGAAGAGCATAAGAATGAAGGCAGGGCACGGAGCTGCTGTGCGCATGGCACTGGCTGCAAGAGGAAGCGTGGCTGTCCCTCGCTTCTTTGCCGGATTCACGTTAGCCCTCGTAAACAGAAAGTTCAACTTGCAGCTACTTGTGCTGCTACCCATTTCTCTTCCAGCTTTCCCTGGAAAGAAGTGTGCCCAGCTTTATGCTTGGAGATGCAGAGATGACAGTGGTAGATGCAGCGGAGACTGGAACTACAGAGTGCAGCCGAGAGTTTCTGCTGCTTTGACGTGAGGCAAGGGGAAATGAAAGTGCAGCCCAGCAGAGGCTTTGACTGCTGGAGCCTTTTTCTTTGGCAGCAGCTGCTGCAAGTGGGCAAGGGAGCTGCGAGAGTGAACAAGGGGACGGTCGGTCTATGGGAGAAGGAAGCTGCCGAGGCGCAGTGTGTTGCGCTCAGTTTCAAGGCTGCCTGGAGGAGGGGGGGTGCTTGAAGAACGCCTTCTTTCTGGACGCCTCCTTCTGCCTGTGCTCCAGCTGCATGCACTCTGCAGCACGGAAGGTTTAAGAACCTGCTTCTGGCCAGCTTGTGTCCAGGAGTGCAAGGGCTGCGCCTTCCTTCCTGAAGCAGCCAGAGCATTCTCAGCTGAATGTGCTTGTGAAGCAGCTCTTGGCTGGACATGTGAAAGTCGCTCCCCTGAGTACACGAGCCCGGTGCCCAGCTGCTTGCTTCTTCGCCTTCTGTGCTCTGGAGAGAAGTGAAGCCCAGGCATGGCTTGGAGCTTTGCCGCTCTTCAGCGTGAGTACTGCACTCAGCCACAGTGTGCTGTGCAGGGATTTTCCTCAGCTCGACGGACAAGCATTTTCTTGCTGTTTCAGCGAGTCCAAACTGTCCGTGTAGCTCTCGCTCAGCGAACTGCGTCAGGAGAGAAACACTTGCTGGAGTAGCTCTTCGCTGCGCAAGACTTTCAGCACAGCACCCCAATTCGGGCAAGGAGCAGGAGAAAGGAAGAGCATCTTTTCGTCCTGGCACGTTCTTCTGGGCGACACGCCTATCCGCCTCTTGGCTCCCTGCAAGGCTGTAAGCTTGGCGTTGTTACTGGCAAGTGGGAAGGCAAGGGGCAGAGAGCACCGCGATCTGTGCACCGCGCGCTGTGCAGGCTGTAAAGGAAAGAGGGCTACCACCAGGCTGTGCTGCAAATACAGCTTTGCACGCGACGCGGGTAAGCTCCGGGGAAGCTTGTTGACCTAAAAGTGTTCTCTGTGCCAGACAGAGCTGAGACTCTTTCCCTTGACATTTGGACGAGAAAAAAGACCGAGTATGCTGGTGTATGTCGCTGCGAGGGAAAGTGCATAGCCCAGGCGTGCTTCGGCAGAAGCAGTCGGCTGCAGCACTTGGCTGCCGGCAGAGTGCTCTGTGCGCCAAGTAGACGATGGTTCGACTCCGGCAGAATGAAAGCACGACACGGTAAGAAGAGCATAAGAATGAAGGCAGGGCACGGAGCTGCTGTGCGCATGGCACTGGCTGCAAGAGGAAGCGTGGCTGTCCCTCGCTTCTTTGCCGGATTCACGTTAGCCCTCGTAAACAGAAAGTTCAACTTGCAGCTACTTGTGCTGCTACCCATTTCTCTTCCAGCTTTCCCTGGAAAGAAGTGTGCCCAGCTTTATGCTTGGAGATGCAGAGATGACAGTGGTAGATGCAGCGGAGACTGGAAATACAGAGTGCAGCCGAGAGTTTCTGCTGCTTTGACGTGAGGCAAGGGGAAATGAAAGTGCAGCCCAGCAGAGGCTTTGACTGCTGGAGCCTTTTTCTTTGGCAGCAGCTGCTGCAAGTGGGCAAGGGAGCTGCGAGAGTGAACAAGGGGACGGTCGGTCTATGGGAGAAGGAAGCTGCCGAGGCGCAGTGTGTTGCGCTCAGTTTCAAGGCTGCCTGGAGGAGGGGGGGTGCTTGAAGAACGCCTTCTTTCTGGACGCCTCCTTCTGCCTGTGCTCCAGCTGCATGCACTCTGCAGCACGGAAGGTTTAAGAACCTGCTTCTGGCCAGCTTGTGTCCAGGAGTGCAAGGGCTGCGCCTTCCTTCCTGAAGCAGCCAGAGCATTCTCAGCTGAATGTGCTTGTGAAGCAGCTCTTGGCTGGACATGTGAAAGTCGCTCCCCTGAGTACACGAGCCCGGTGCCCAGCTGCTTGCTTCTTCGCCTTCTGTGCTCTGGAGAGAAGTGAAGCCCAGGCATGGCTTGGAGCTTTGCCGCTCTTCAGCGTGAGTACTGCACGCAGCCACAGTGTGCTGTGCAGGGATTTTCCTCAGCTCGACGGACAAGCATTTTCTTGCTGTTTCAGCGAGTCCAAACTGTCCGTGTAGCTCTCGCTCAGCGAACTGCGTCAGGAGAGAAACACTTGCTGGAGTAGCTCTTCGCTGCGCAAGACTTTCAGCACAGCACCCCAATTCGGGCAAGGAGCAGGAGAAAGGAAGAGCATCTTTTCGTCCTGGCACGTTCTTCTGGGCGACACGCCTATCCGCCTCTTGGCTCCCTGCAAGGCTGTAAGCTTGGCGGTGCTACTGGCAAGTGGGAAGGCAGGGGCAGAGAGCACCGCGATCTGTGCACCGCGCGCTGTGCAGGCTGTAAAGGAAAGAGGGCTACCACCAGGCTGTGCTGCAAATACAGCTTTGCACGCGACGCGGGTAAGCTCCGGGGAAGCTTGTTGACCTAAAAGTGTTCTTTGTGCCAGACAGAGCTGAGACTCTTTCCCTTGACATTTGGACGAGAAAAAAGACCGAGTATGCTGGTGTATGTCGCTGCGAGGGAAAGTGCATAGCCCAGGCGTGCTTCGGCAGAAGCAGTCGGCTGCAGCACTTGGCTGCCGGCAGAGTGCTCTGTGCGCCAAGTAGACGATGGTTCGACTCCGGCAGAATGAAAGCACGACACGGTAAGAAGAGCATAAGAATGAAGGCAGGGCACGGAGCTGCTGTGCGCATGGCACTGGCTGCAAGAGGAAGCGTGGCTGTCCCTCGCTTCTTTGCCGGATTCACGTTAGCCCTCGTAAACAGAAAGTTCAACTTGCAGCTACTTGTGCTGCTACCCATTTCTCTTCCAGCTTTCCCTGGAAAGAAGTGTGCCCAGCTTTATGCTTGGAGATGCAGAGATGACAGTGGTAGATGCAGCGGAGACTGGAACTACAGAGTGCAGCCGAGAGTTTCTGCTGCTTTGACGTGAGGCAAGGGGAAATGAAAGTGCAGCCCAGCAGAGGCTTTGACTGCTGGAGCCTTTTTCTTTGGCAGCAGCTGCTGCAAGTGGGCAAGGGAGCTGCGAGAGTGAACAAGGGGACGGTCGGTCTATGGGAGAAGGAAGCTGCCGAGGCGCAGTGTGTTGCGCTCAGTTTCAAGGCTGCCTGGAGGAGGGGGGGTGCTTGAAGAACGCCTTCTTTCTGGACGCCTCCTTCTGCCTGTGCTCCAGCTGCATGCACTCTGCAGCACGGAAGGTTTAAGAACCTGCTTCTGGCCAGCTTGTGTCCAGGAGTGCAAGGGCTGCGCCTTCCTTCCTGAAGCAGCCAGAGCATTCTCAGCTGAATGTGCTTGTGAAGCAGCTCTTGGCTGGACATGTGAAAGTCGCTCCCCTGAGTACACGAGCCCGGTGCCCAGCTGCTTGCTTCTTCGCCTTCTGTGCTCTGGAGAGAAGTGAAGCCCAGGCATGGCTTGGAGCTTTGCCGCTCTTCAGCGTGAGTACTGCACGCAGCCACAGTGTGCTGTGCAGGGATTTTCCTCAGCTCGACGGACAAGCATTTTCTTGCTGTTTCAGCGAGTCCAAACTGTCCGTGTAGCTCTCGCTCAGCGAACTGCGTCAGGAGAGAAACACTTGCTGGAGTAGCTCTTCGCTGCGCAAGACTTTCAGCACAGCACCCCAATTCGGGCAAGGAGCAGGAGAAAGGAAGAGCATCTTTTCGTCCTGGCACGTTCTTCTGGGCGACACGCCTATCCGCCTCTTGGCTCCCTGCAAGGCTGTAAGCTTGGCGGTGCTACTGGCAAGTGGGAAGGCAGGGGCAGAGAGCACCGCGATCTGTGCACCGCGCGCTGTGCAGGCTGTAAAGGAAAGAGGGCTACCACCAGGCTGTGCTGCAAATACAGCTTTGCACGCGACGCGGGTAAGCTCCGGGGAAGCTTGTTGACCTAAAAGTGTTCTTTGTGCCAGACAGAGCTGAGACTCTTTCCCTTGACATTTGGACGAGAAAAAAGACCGAGTATGCTGGTGTATGTCGCTGCGAGGGAAAGTGCATAGCCCAGGCGTGCTTCGGCAGAAGCAGTCGGCTGCAGCACTTGGCTGCCGGCAGAGTGCTCTGTGCGCCAAGTAGACGATGGTTCGACTCCGGCAGAATGAAAGCACGACACGGTAAGAAGAGCATAAGAATGAAGGCAGGGCACGGAGCTGCTGTGCGCATGGCACTGGCTGCAAGAGGAAGCGTGGCTGTCCCTCGCTTCTTTGCCGGATTCACGTTAGCCCTCGTAAACAGAAAGTTCAACTTGCAGCTACTTGTGCTGCTACCCATTTCTCTTCCAGCTTTCCCTGGAAAGAAGTGTGCCCAGCTTTATGCTTGGAGATGCAGAGATGACAGTGGTAGATGCAGCGGAGACTGGAACTACAGAGTGCAGCCGAGAGTTTCTGCTGCTTTGACGTGAGGCAAGGGGAAATGAAAGTGCAGCCCAGCAGAGGCTTTGACTGCTGGAGCCTTTTTCTTTGGCAGCAGCTGCTGCAAGTGGGCAAGGGAGCTGCGAGAGTGAACAAGGGGACGGTCGGTCTATGGGAGAAGGAAGCTGCCGAGGCGCAGTGTGTTGCGCTCAGTTTCAAGGCTGCCTGGAGGAGGGGGGGTGCTTGAAGAACGCCTTCTTTCTGGACGCCTCCTTCTGCCTGTGCTCCAGCTGCATGCACTCTGCAGCACGGAAGGTTTAAGAACCTGCTTCTGGCCAGCTTGTGTCCAGGAGTGCAAGGGCTGCGCCTTCCTTCCTGAAGCAGCCAGAGCATTCTCAGCTGAATGTGCTTGTGAAGCAGCTCTTGGCTGGACATGTGAAAGTCGCTCCCCTGAGTACACGAGCCCGGTGCCCAGCTGCTTGCTTCTTCGCCTTCTGTGCTCTGGAGAGAAGTGAAGCCCAGGCATGGCTTGGAGCTTTGCCGCTCTTCAGCGTGAGTACTGCACGCAGCCACAGTGTGCTGTGCAGGGATTTTCCTCAGCTCGACGGACAAGCATTTTCTTGCTGTTTCACCGAGTCCAAACTGTCCGTGTAGCTCTCGCTCAGCGAACTGCGTCAGGAGAGAAACACTTGCTGGAGTAGCTCTTCGCTGCGCAAGACTTTCAGCACAGCACCCCAATTCGGGCAAGGAGCAGGAGAAAGGAAGAGCATCTTTTCGTCCTGGCACGTTCTTCTGGGCGACACGCCTATCCGCCTCTTGGCTCCCTGCAAGGCTGTAAGCTTGGCGGTGCTACTGGCAAGTGGGAAGGCAGGGGCAGAGAGCACCGCGATCTGTGCACCGCGCGCTGTGCAGGCTGTAAAGGAAAGAGGGCTACCACCAGGCTGTGCTGCAAATACAGCTTTGCACGCGACGCGGGTAAGCTCCGGGGAAGCTTGTTGACCTAAAAGTGTTCTCTGTGCCAGACAGAGCTGAGACTCTTTCCCTTTACATTTGGACGAGAAAAAAGACCGAGTATGCTGGTGTATGTCGCTGCGAGGGAAAGTGCATAGCCCAGGCGTGCTTCGGCAGAAGCAGTCGGCTGCAGCACTTGGCTGCCGGCAGAGTGCTCTGTGCGCCAAGTAGACGATGGTTCGACTCCGGCAGAATGAAAGCACGACACGGTAAGAAGAGCATAAGAATGAAGGCAGGGCACGGAGCTGCTGTGCGCATGGCACTGGCTGCAAGAGGAAGCGTGGCTGTCCCTCGCTTCTTTGCCGGATTCACGTTAGCCCTCGTAAACAGAAAGTTCAACTTGCAGCTACTTGTGCTGCTACCCATTTCTCTTCCAGCTTTCCCTGGAAAGAAGTGTGCCCAGCTTTATGCTTGGAGATGCAGAGATGACAGTGGTAGATGCAGCGGAGACTGGAAATACAGAGTGCAGCCGAGAGTTTCTGCTGCTTTGACGTGAGGCAAGGGGAAATGAAAGTGCAGCCCAGCAGAGGCTTTGACTGCTGGAGCCTTTTTCTTTGGCAGCAGCTGCTGCAAGTGGGCAAGGGAGCTGCGAGAGTGAACAAGGGGACGGTCGGTCTATGGGAGAAGGAAGCTGCCGAGGCGCAGTGTGTTGCGCTCAGTTTCAAGGCTGCCTGGAGGAGGGGGGGTGCTTGAAGAACGCCTTCTTTCTGGACGCCTCCTTCTGCCTGTGCTCCAGCTGCATGCACTCTGCAGCACGGAAGGTTTAAGAACCTGCTTCTGGCCAGCTTGTGTCCAGGAGTGCAAGGGCTGCGCCTTCCTTCCTGAAGCAGCCAGAGCATTCTCAGCTGAATGTGCTTGTGAAGCAGCTCTTGGCTGGACATGTGAAAGTCGCTCCCCTGAGTACACGAGCCCGGTGCCCAGCTGCTTGCTTCTTCGCCTTCTGTGCTCTGGAGAGAAGTGAAGCCCAGGCATGGCTTGGAGCTTTGCCGCTCTTCAGCGTGAGTACTGCACGCAGCCACAGTGTGCTGTGCAGGGATTTTCCTCAGCTCGACGGACAAGCATTTTCTTGCTGTTTCAGCGAGTCCAAACTGTCCGTGTAGCTCTCGCTCAGCGAACTGCGTCAGGAGAGAAACACTTGCTGGAGTAGCTCTTCGCTGCGCAAGACTTTCAGCACAGCACCCCAATTCGGGCAAGGAGCAGGAGAAAGGAAGAGCATCTTTTCGTCCTGGCACGTTCTTCTGGGCGACACGCCTATCCGCCTCTTGGCTCCCTGCAAGGCTGTAAGCTTGGCGGTGCTACTGGCAAGTGGGAAGGCAGGGGCAGAGAGCACCGCGATCTGTGCACCGCGCGCTGTGCAGGCTGTAAAGGAAAGAGGGCTACCACCAGGCTGTGCTGCAAATACAGCTTTGCACGCGACGCGGGTAAGCTCCGGGGAAGCTTGTTGACCTAAAAGTGTTCTCTGTGCCAGACAGAGCTGAGACTCTTTCCCTTTACATTTGGACGAGAAAAAAGACCGAGTATGCTGGTGTATGTCGCTGCGAGGGAAAGTGCATAGCCCAGGCGTGCTTCGGCAGAAGCAGTCGGCTGCAGCACTTGGCTGCCGGCAGAGTGCTCTGTGCGCCAAGTAGACGATGGTTCGACTCCGGCAGAATGAAAGCACGACACGGTAAGAAGAGCATAAGAATGAAGGCAGGGCACGGAGCTGCTGTGCGCATGGCACTGGCTGCAAGAGGAAGCGTGGCTGTCCCTCGCTTCTTTGCCGGATTCACGTTAGCCCTCGTAAACAGAAAGTTCAACTTGCAGCTACTTGTGCTGCTACCCATTTCTCTTCCAGCTTTCCCTGGAAAGAAGTGTGCCCAGCTTTATGCTTGGAGATGCAGAGATGACAGTGGTAGATGCAGCGGAGACTGGAACTACAGAGTGCAGCCGAGAGTTTCTGCTGCTTTGACGTGAGGCAAGGGGAAATGAAAGTGCAGCCCAGCAGAGGCTTTGACTGCTGGAGCCTTTTTCTTTGGCAGCAGCTGCTGCAAGTGGGCAAGGGAGCTGCGAGAGTGAACAAGGGGACGGTCGGTCTATGGGAGAAGGAAGCTGCCGAGGCGCAGTGTGTTGCGCTCAGTTTCAAGGCTGCCTGGAGGAGGGGGGGTGCTTGAAGAACGCCTTCTTTCTGGACGCCTCCTTCTGCCTGTGCTCCAGCTGCATGCACTCTGCAGCACGGAAGGTTTAAGAACCTGCTTCTGGCCAGCTTGTGTCCAGGAGTGCAAGGGCTGCGCCTTCCTTCCTGAAGCAGCCAGAGCATTCTCAGCTGAATGTGCTTGTGAAGCAGCTCTTGGCTGGACATGTGAAAGTCGCTCCCCTGAGTACACGAGCCCGGTGCCCAGCTGCTTGCTTCTTCGCCTTCTGTGCTCTGGAGAGAAGTGAAGCCCAGGCATGGCTTGGAGCTTTGCCGCTCTTCAGCGTGAGTACTGCACGCAGCCACAGTGTGCTGTGCAGGGATTTTCCTCAGCTCGACGGACAAGCATTTTCTTGCTGTTTCAGCGAGTCCAAACTGTCCGTGTAGCTCTCGCTCAGCGAACTGCGTCAGGAGAGAAACACTTGCTGGAGTAGCTCTTCGCTGCGCAAGACTTTCAGCACAGCACCCCAATTCGGGCAAGGAGCAGGAGAAAGGAAGAGCATCTTTTCGTCCTGGCACGTTCTTCTGGGCGACACGCCTATCCGCCTCTTGGCTCCCTGCAAGGCTGTAAGCTTGGCGTTGTTACTGGCAAGTGGGAAGGCAAGGGGCAGAGAGCACCGCGATCTGTGCACCGCGCGCTGTGCAGGCTGTAAAGGAAAGAGGGCTACCACCAGGCTGTGCTGCAAATACAGCTTTGCACGCGACGCGGGTAAGCTCCGGGGAAGCTTGTTGACCTAAAAGTGTTCTCTGTGCCAGACAGAGCTGAGACTCTTTCCCTTGACATTTGGACGAGAAAAAAGACCGAGTATGCTGGTGTATGTCGCTGCGAGGGAAAGTGCATAGCCCAGGCGTGCTTCGGCAGAAGCAGTCGGCTGCAGCACTTGGCTGCCGGCAGAGTGCTCTGTGCGCCAAGTAGACGATGGTTCGACTCCGGCAGAATGAAAGCACGACACGGTAAGAAGAGCATAAGAATGAAGGCAGGGCACGGAGCTGCTGTGCGCATGGCACTGGCTGCAAGAGGAAGCGTGGCTGTCCCTCGCTTCTTTGCCGGATTCACGTTAGCCCTCGTAAACAGAAAGTTCAACTTGCAGCTACTTGTGCTGCTACCCATTTCTCTTCCAGCTTTCCCTGGAAAGAAGTGTGCCCAGCTTTATGCTTGGAGATGCAGAGATGACAGTGGTAGATGCAGCGGAGACTGGAACTACAGAGTGCAGCCGAGAGTTTCTGCTGCTTTGACGTGAGGCAAGGGGAAATGAAAGTGCAGCCCAGCAGAGGCTTTGACTGCTGGAGCCTTTTTCTTTGGCAGCAGCTGCTGCAAGTGGGCAAGGGAGCTGCGAGAGTGAACAAGGGGACGGTCGGTCTATGGGAGAAGGAAGCTGCCGAGGCGCAGTGTGTTGCGCTCAGTTTCAAGGCTGCCTGGAGGAGGGGGGGTGCTTGAAGAACGCCTTCTTTCTGGACGCCTCCTTCTGCCTGTGCTCCAGCTGCATGCACTCTGCAGCACGGAAGGTTTAAGAACCTGCTTCTGGCCAGCTTGTGTCCAGGAGTGCAAGGGCTGCGCCTTCCTTCCTGAAGCAGCCAGAGCATTCTCAGCTGAATGTGCTTGTGAAGCAGCTCTTGGCTGGACATGTGAAAGTCGCTCCCCTGAGTACACGAGCCCGGTGCCCAGCTGCTTGCTTCTTCGCCTTCTGTGCTCTGGAGAGAAGTGAAGCCCAGGCATGGCTTGGAGCTTTGCCGCTCTTCAGCGTGAGTACTGCACGCAGCCACAGTGTGCTGTGCAGGGATTTTCCTCAGCTCGACGGACAAGCATTTTCTTGCTGTTTCAGCGAGTCCAAACTGTCCGTGTAGCTCTCGCTCAGCGAACTGCGTCAGGAGAGAAACACTTGCTGGAGTAGCTCTTCGCTGCGCAAGACTTTCAGCACAGCACCCCAATTCGGGCAAGGAGCAGGAGAAAGGAAGAGCATCTTTTCGTCCTGGCACGTTCTTCTGGGCGACACGCCTATCCGCCTCTTGGCTCCCTGCAAGGCTGTAAGCTTGGCGGTGCTACTGGCAAGTGGGAAGGCAGGGGCAGAGAGCACCGCGATCTGTGCACCGCGCGCTGTGCAGGCTGTAAAGGAAAGAGGGCTACCACCAGGCTGTGCTGCAAATACAGCTTTGCACGCGACGCGGGTAAGCTCCGGGGAAGCTTGTTGACCTAAAAGTGTTCTCTGTGCCAGACAGAGCTGAGACTCTTTCCCTTGACATTTGGACGAGAAAAAAGACCGAGTATGCTGGTGTATGTCGCTGCGAGGGAAAGTGCATAGCCCAGGCGTGCTTCGGCAGAAGCAGTCGGCTGCAGCACTTGGCTGCCGGCAGAGTGCTCTGTGCGCCAAGTAGACGATGGTTCGACTCCGGCAGAATGAAAGCACGACACGGTAAGAAGAGCATAAGAATGAAGGCAGGGCACGGAGCTGCTGTGCGCATGGCACTGGCTGCAAGAGGAAGCGTGGCTGTCCCTCGCTTCTTTGCCGGATTCACGTTAGCCCTCGTAAACAGAAAGTTCAACTTGCAGCTACTTGTGCTGCTACCCATTTCTCTTCCAGCTTTCCCTGGAAAGAAGTGTGCCCAGCTTTATGCTTGGAGATGCAGAGATGACAGTGGTAGATGCAGCGGAGACTGGAACTACAGAGTGCAGCCGAGAGTTTCTGCTGCTTTGACGTGAGGCAAGGGGAAATGAAAGTGCAGCCCAGCAGAGGCTTTGACTGCTGGAGCCTTTTTCTTTGGCAGCAGCTGCTGCAAGTGGGCAAGGGAGCTGCGAGAGTGAACAAGGGGACGGTCGGTCTATGGGAGAAGGAAGCTGCCGAGGCGCAGTGTGTTGCGCTCAGTTTCAAGGCTGCCTGGAGGAGGGGGGGTGCTTGAAGAACGCCTTCTTTCTGGACGCCTCCTTCTGCCTGTGCTCCAGCTGCATGCACTCTGCAGCACGGAAGGTTTAAGAACCTGCTTCTGGCCAGCTTGTGTCCAGGAGTGCAAGGGCTGCGCCTTCCTTCCTGAAGCAGCCAGAGCATTCTCAGCTGAATGTGCTTGTGAAGCAGCTCTTGGCTGGACATGTGAAAGTCGCTCCCCTGAGTACACGAGCCCGGTGCCCAGCTGCTTGCTTCTTCGCCTTCTGTGCTCTGGAGAGAAGTGAAGCCCAGGCATGGCTTGGAGCTTTGCCGCTCTTCAGCGTGAGTACTGCACTCAGCCACAGTGTGCTGTGCAGGGATTTTCCTCAGCTCGACGGACAAGCATTTTCTTGCTGTTTCAGCGAGTCCAAACTGTCCGTGTAGCTCTCGCTCAGCGAACTGCGTCAGGAGAGAAACACTTGCTGGAGTAGCTCTTCGCTGCGCAAGACTTTCAGCACAGCACCCCAATTCGGGCAAGGAGCAGGAGAAAGGAAGAGCATCTTTTCGTCCTGGCACGTTCTTCTGGGCGACACGCCTATCCGCCTCTTGGCTCCCTGCAAGGCTGTAAGCTTGGCGTTGTTACTGGCAAGTGGGAAGGCAAGGGGCAGAGAGCACCGCGATCTGTGCACCGCGCGCTGTGCAGGCTGTAAAGGAAAGAGGGCTACCACCAGGCTGTGCTGCAAATACAGCTTTGCACGCGACGCGGGTAAGCTCCGGGGAAGCTTGTTGACCTAAAAGTGTTCTCTGTGCCAGACAGAGCTGAGACTCTTTCCCTTTACATTTGGACGAGAAAAAAGACCGAGTATGCTGGTGTATGTCGCTGCGAGGGAAAGTGCATAGCCCAGGCGTGCTTCGGCAGAAGCAGTCGGCTGCAGCACTTGGCTGCCGGCAGAGTGCTCTGTGCGCCAAGTAGACGATGGTTCGACTCCGGCAGAATGAAAGCACGACACGGTAAGAAGAGCATAAGAATGAAGGCAGGGCACGGAGCTGCTGTGCGCATGGCACTGGCTGCAAGAGGAAGCGTGGCTGTCCCTCGCTTCTTTGCCGGATTCACGTTAGCCCTCGTAAACAGAAAGTTCAACTTGCAGCTACTTGTGCTGCTACCCATTTCTCTTCCAGCTTTCCCTGGAAAGAAGTGTGCCCAGCTTTATGCTTGGAGATGCAGAGATGACAGTGGTAGATGCAGCGGAGACTGGAACTACAGAGTGCAGCCGAGAGTTTCTGCTGCTTTGACGTGAGGCAAGGGGAAATGAAAGTGCAGCCCAGCAGAGGCTTTGACTGCTGGAGCCTTTTTCTTTGGCAGCAGCTGCTGCAAGTGGGCAAGGGAGCTGCGAGAGTGAACAAGGGGACGGTCGGTCTATGGGAGAAGGAAGCTGCCGAGGCGCAGTGTGTTGCGCTCAGTTTCAAGGCTGCCTGGAGGAGGGGGGGTGCTTGAAGAACGCCTTCTTTCTGGACGCCTCCTTCTGCCTGTGCTCCAGCTGCATGCACTCTGCAGCACGGAAGGTTTAAGAACCTGCTTCTGGCCAGCTTGTGTCCAGGAGTGCAAGGGCTGCGCCTTCCTTCCTGAAGCAGCCAGAGCATTCTCAGCTGAATGTGCTTGTGAAGCAGCTCTTGGCTGGACATGTGAAAGTCGCTCCCCTGAGTACACGAGCCCGGTGCCCAGCTGCTTGCTTCTTCGCCTTCTGTGCTCTGGAGAGAAGTGAAGCCCAGGCATGGCTTGGAGCTTTGCCGCTCTTCAGCGTGAGTACTGCACGCAGCCACAGTGTGCTGTGCAGGGATTTTCCTCAGCTCGACGGACAAGCATTTTCTTGCTGTTTCAGCGAGTCCAAACTGTCCGTGTAGCTCTCGCTCAGCGAACTGCGTCAGGAGAGAAACACTTGCTGGAGTAGCTCTTCGCTGCGCAAGACTTTCAGCACAGCACCCCAATTCGGGCAAGGAGCAGGAGAAAGGAAGAGCATCTTTTCGTCCTGGCACGTTCTTCTGGGCGACACGCCTATCCGCCTCTTGGCTCCCTGCAAGGCTGTAAGCTTGGCGGTGCTACTGGCAAGTGGGAAGGCAGGGGCAGAGAGCACCGCGATCTGTGCACCGCGCGCTGTGCAGGCTGTAAAGGAAAGAGGGCTACCACCAGGCTGTGCTGCAAATACAGCTTTGCACGCGACGCGGGTAAGCTCCGGGGAAGCTTGTTGACCTAAAAGTGTTCTTTGTGCCAGACAGAGCTGAGACTCTTTCCCTTGACATTTGGACGAGAAAAAAGACCGAGTATGCTGGTGTATGTCGCTGCGAGGGAAAGTGCATAGCCCAGGCGTGCTTCGGCAGAAGCAGTCGGCTGCAGCACTTGGCTGCCGGCAGAGTGCTCTGTGCGCCAAGTAGACGATGGTTCGACTCCGGCAGAATGAAAGCACGACACGGTAAGAAGAGCATAAGAATGAAGGCAGGGCACGGAGCTGCTGTGCGCATGGCACTGGCTGCAAGAGGAAGCGTGGCTGTCCCTCGCTTCTTTGCCGGATTCACGTTAGCCCTCGTAAACAGAAAGTTCAACTTGCAGCTACTTGTGCTGCTACCCATTTCTCTTCCAGCTTTCCCTGGAAAGAAGTGTGCCCAGCTTTATGCTTGGAGATGCAGAGATGACAGTGGTAGATGCAGCGGAGACTGGAACTACAGAGTGCAGCCGAGAGTTTCTGCTGCTTTGACGTGAGGCAAGGGGAAATGAAAGTGCAGCCCAGCAGAGGCTTTGACTGCTGGAGCCTTTTTCTTTGGCAGCAGCTGCTGCAAGTGGGCAAGGGAGCTGCGAGAGTGAACAAGGGGACGGTCGGTCTATGGGAGAAGGAAGCTGCCGAGGCGCAGTGTGTTGCGCTCAGTTTCAAGGCTGCCTGGAGGAGGGGGGGTGCTTGAAGAACGCCTTCTTTCTGGACGCCTCCTTCTGCCTGTGCTCCAGCTGCATGCACTCTGCAGCACGGAAGGTTTAAGAACCTGCTTCTGGCCAGCTTGTGTCCAGGAGTGCAAGGGCTGCGCCTTCCTTCCTGAAGCAGCCAGAGCATTCTCAGCTGAATGTGCTTGTGAAGCAGCTCTTGGCTGGACATGTGAAAGTCGCTCCCCTGAGTACACGAGCCCGGTGCCCAGCTGCTTGCTTCTTCGCCTTCTGTGCTCTGGAGAGAAGTGAAGCCCAGGCATGGCTTGGAGCTTTGCCGCTCTTCAGCGTGAGTACTGCACGCAGCCACAGTGTGCTGTGCAGGGATTTTCCTCAGCTCGACGGACAAGCATTTTCTTGCTGTTTCAGCGAGTCCAAACTGTCCGTGTAGCTCTCGCTCAGCGAACTGCGTCAGGAGAGAAACACTTGCTGGAGTAGCTCTTCGCTGCGCAAGACTTTCAGCACAGCACCCCAATTCGGGCAAGGAGCAGGAGAAAGGAAGAGCATCTTTTCGTCCTGGCACGTTCTTCTGGGCGACACGCCTATCCGCCTCTTGGCTCCCTGCAAGGCTGTAAGCTTGGCGTTGTTACTGGCAAGTGGGAAGGCAAGGGGCAGAGAGCACCGCGATCTGTGCACCGCGCGCTGTGCAGGCTGTAAAGGAAAGAGGGCTACCACCAGGCTGTGCTGCAAATACAGCTTTGCACGCGACGCGGGTAAGCTCCGGGGAAGCTTGTTGACCTAAAAGTGTTCTCTGTGCCAGACAGAGCTGAGACTCTTTCCCTTGACATTTGGACGAGAAAAAAGACCGAGTATGCTGGTGTATGTCGCTGCGAGGGAAAGTGCATAGCCCAGGCGTGCTTCGGCAGAAGCAGTCGGCTGCAGCACTTGGCTGCCGGCAGAGTGCTCTGTGCGCCAAGTAGACGATGGTTCGACTCCGGCAGAATGAAAGCACGACACGGTAAGAAGAGCATAAGAATGAAGGCAGGGCACGGAGCTGCTGTGCGCATGGCACTGGCTGCAAGAGGAAGCGTGGCTGTCCCTCGCTTCTTTGCCGGATTCACGTTAGCCCTCGTAAACAGAAAGTTCAACTTGCAGCTACTTGTGCTGCTACCCATTTCTCTTCCAGCTTTCCCTGGAAAGAAGTGTGCCCAGCTTTATGCTTGGAGATGCAGAGATGACAGTGGTAGATGCAGCGGAGACTGGAACTACAGAGTGCAGCCGAGAGTTTCTGCTGCTTTGACGTGAGGCAAGGGGAAATGAAAGTGCAGCCCAGCAGAGGCTTTGACTGCTGGAGCCTTTTTCTTTGGCAGCAGCTGCTGCAAGTGGGCAAGGGAGCTGCGAGAGTGAACAAGGGGACGGTCGGTCTATGGGAGAAGGAAGCTGCCGAGGCGCAGTGTGTTGCGCTCAGTTTCAAGGCTGCCTGGAGGAGGGGGGGTGCTTGAAGAACGCCTTCTTTCTGGACGCCTCCTTCTGCCTGTGCTCCAGCTGCATGCACTCTGCAGCACGGAAGGTTTAAGAACCTGCTTCTGGCCAGCTTGTGTCCAGGAGTGCAAGGGCTGCGCCTTCCTTCCTGAAGCAGCCAGAGCATTCTCAGCTGAATGTGCTTGTGAAGCAGCTCTTGGCTGGACATGTGAAAGTCGCTCCCCTGAGTACACGAGCCCGGTGCCCAGCTGCTTGCTTCTTCGCCTTCTGTGCTCTGGAGAGAAGTGAAGCCCAGGCATGGCTTGGAGCTTTGCCGCTCTTCAGCGTGAGTACTGCACGCAGCCACAGTGTGCTGTGCAGGGATTTTCCTCAGCTCGACGGACAAGCATTTTCTTGCTGTTTCAGCGAGTCCAAACTGTCCGTGTAGCTCTCGCTCAGCGAACTGCGTCAGGAGAGAAACACTTGCTGGAGTAGCTCTTCGCTGCGCAAGACTTTCAGCACAGCACCCCAATTCGGGCAAGGAGCAGGAGAAAGGAAGAGCATCTTTTCGTCCTGGCACGTTCTTCTGGGCGACACGCCTATCCGCCTCTTGGCTCCCTGCAAGGCTGTAAGCTTGGCGTTGTTACTGGCAAGTGGGAAGGCAAGGGGCAGAGAGCACCGCGATCTGTGCACCGCGCGCTGTGCAGGCTGTAAAGGAAAGAGGGCTACCACCAGGCTGTGCTGCAAATACAGCTTTGCACGCGACGCGGGTAAGCTCCGGGGAAGCTTGTTGACCTAAAAGTGTTCTCTGTGCCAGACAGAGCTGAGACTCTTTCCCTTGACATTTGGACGAGAAAAAAGACCGAGTATGCTGGTGTATGTCGCTGCGAGGGAAAGTGCATAGCCCAGGCGTGCTTCGGCAGAAGCAGTCGGCTGCAGCACTTGGCTGCCGGCAGAGTGCTCTGTGCGCCAAGTAGACGATGGTTCGACTCCGGCAGAATGAAAGCACGACACGGTAAGAAGAGCATAAGAATGAAGGCAGGGCACGGAGCTGCTGTGCGCATGGCACTGGCTGCAAGAGGAAGCGTGGCTGTCCCTCGCTTCTTTGCCGGATTCACGTTAGCCCTCGTAAACAGAAAGTTCAACTTGCAGCTACTTGTGCTGCTACCCATTTCTCTTCCAGCTTTCCCTGGAAAGAAGTGTGCCCAGCTTTATGCTTGGAGATGCAGAGATGACAGTGGTAGATGCAGCGGAGACTGGAAATACAGAGTGCAGCCGAGAGTTTCTGCTGCTTTGACGTGAGGCAAGGGGAAATGAAAGTGCAGCCCAGCAGAGGCTTTGACTGCTGGAGCCTTTTTCTTTGGCAGCAGCTGCTGCAAGTGGGCAAGGGAGCTGCGAGAGTGAACAAGGGGACGGTCGGTCTATGGGAGAAGGAAGCTGCCGAGGCGCAGTGTGTTGCGCTCAGTTTCAAGGCTGCCTGGAGGAGGGGGGGTGCTTGAAGAACGCCTTCTTTCTGGACGCCTCCTTCTGCCTGTGCTCCAGCTGCATGCACTCTGCAGCACGGAAGGTTTAAGAACCTGCTTCTGGCCAGCTTGTGTCCAGGAGTGCAAGGGCTGCGCCTTCCTTCCTGAAGCAGCCAGAGCATTCTCAGCTGAATGTGCTTGTGAAGCAGCTCTTGGCTGGACATGTGAAAGTCGCTCCCCTGAGTACACGAGCCCGGTGCCCAGCTGCTTGCTTCTTCGCCTTCTGTGCTCTGGAGAGAAGTGAAGCCCAGGCATGGCTTGGAGCTTTGCCGCTCTTCAGCGTGAGTACTGCACGCAGCCACAGTGTGCTGTGCAGGGATTTTCCTCAGCTCGACGGACAAGCATTTTCTTGCTGTTTCAGCGAGTCCAAACTGTCCGTGTAGCTCTCGCTCAGCGAACTGCGTCAGGAGAGAAACACTTGCTGGAGTAGCTCTTCGCTGCGCAAGACTTTCAGCACAGCACCCCAATTCGGGCAAGGAGCAGGAGAAAGGAAGAGCATCTTTTCGTCCTGGCACGTTCTTCTGGGCGACACGCCTATCCGCCTCTTGGCTCCCTGCAAGGCTGTAAGCTTGGCGGTGCTACTGGCAAGTGGGAAGGCAGGGGCAGAGAGCACCGCGATCTGTGCACCGCGCGCTGTGCAGGCTGTAAAGGAAAGAGGGCTACCACCAGGCTGTGCTGCAAATACAGCTTTGCACGCGACGCGGGTAAGCTCCGGGGAAGCTTGTTGACCTAAAAGTGTTCTTTGTGCCAGACAGAGCTGAGACTCTTTCCCTTGACATTTGGACGAGAAAAAAGACCGAGTATGCTGGTGTATGTCGCTGCGAGGGAAAGTGCATAGCCCAGGCGTGCTTCGGCAGAAGCAGTCGGCTGCAGCACTTGGCTGCCGGCAGAGTGCTCTGTGCGCCAAGTAGACGATGGTTCGACTCCGGCAGAATGAAAGCACGACACGGTAAGAAGAGCATAAGAATGAAGGCAGGGCACGGAGCTGCTGTGCGCATGGCACTGGCTGCAAGAGGAAGCGTGGCTGTCCCTCGCTTCTTTGCCGGATTCACGTTAGCCCTCGTAAACAGAAAGTTCAACTTGCAGCTACTTGTGCTGCTACCCATTTCTCTTCCAGCTTTCCCTGGAAAGAAGTGTGCCCAGCTTTATGCTTGGAGATGCAGAGATGACAGTGGTAGATGCAGCGGAGACTGGAACTACAGAGTGCAGCCGAGAGTTTCTGCTGCTTTGACGTGAGGCAAGGGGAAATGAAAGTGCAGCCCAGCAGAGGCTTTGACTGCTGGAGCCTTTTTCTTTGGCAGCAGCTGCTGCAAGTGGGCAAGGGAGCTGCGAGAGTGAACAAGGGGACGGTCGGTCTATGGGAGAAGGAAGCTGCCGAGGCGCAGTGTGTTGCGCTCAGTTTCAAGGCTGCCTGGAGGAGGGGGGGTGCTTGAAGAACGCCTTCTTTCTGGACGCCTCCTTCTGCCTGTGCTCCAGCTGCATGCACTCTGCAGCACGGAAGGTTTAAGAACCTGCTTCTGGCCAGCTTGTGTCCAGGAGTGCAAGGGCTGCGCCTTCCTTCCTGAAGCAGCCAGAGCATTCTCAGCTGAATGTGCTTGTGAAGCAGCTCTTGGCTGGACATGTGAAAGTCGCTCCCCTGAGTACACGAGCCCGGTGCCCAGCTGCTTGCTTCTTCGCCTTCTGTGCTCTGGAGAGAAGTGAAGCCCAGGCATGGCTTGGAGCTTTGCCGCTCTTCAGCGTGAGTACTGCACGCAGCCACAGTGTGCTGTGCAGGGATTTTCCTCAGCTCGACGGACAAGCATTTTCTTGCTGTTTCAGCGAGTCCAAACTGTCCGTGTAGCTCTCGCTCAGCGAACTGCGTCAGGAGAGAAACACTTGCTGGAGTAGCTCTTCGCTGCGCAAGACTTTCAGCACAGCACCCCAATTCGGGCAAGGAGCAGGAGAAAGGAAGAGCATCTTTTCGTCCTGGCACGTTCTTCTGGGCGACACGCCTATCCGCCTCTTGGCTCCCTGCAAGGCTGTAAGCTTGGCGGTGCTACTGGCAAGTGGGAAGGCAGGGGCAGAGAGCACCGCGATCTGTGCACCGCGCGCTGTGCAGGCTGTAAAGGAAAGAGGGCTACCACCAGGCTGTGCTGCAAATACAGCTTTGCACGCGACGCGGGTAAGCTCCGGGGAAGCTTGTTGACCTAAAAGTGTTCTCTGTGCCAGACAGAGCTGAGACTCTTTCCCTTGACATTTGGACGAGAAAAAAGACCGAGTATGCTGGTGTATGTCGCTGCGAGGGAAAGTGCATAGCCCAGGCGTGCTTCGGCAGAAGCAGTCGGCTGCAGCACTTGGCTGCCGGCAGAGTGCTCTGTGCGCCAAGTAGACGATGGTTCGACTCCGGCAGAATGAAAGCACGACACGGTAAGAAGAGCATAAGAATGAAGGCAGGGCACGGAGCTGCTGTGCGCATGGCACTGGCTGCAAGAGGAAGCGTGGCTGTCCCTCGCTTCTTTGCCGGATTCACGTTAGCCCTCGTAAACAGAAAGTTCAACTTGCAGCTACTTGTGCTGCTACCCATTTCTCTTCCAGCTTTCCCTGGAAAGAAGTGTGCCCAGCTTTATGCTTGGAGATGCAGAGATGACAGTGGTAGATGCAGCGGAGACTGGAACTACAGAGTGCAGCCGAGAGTTTCTGCTGCTTTGACGTGAGGCAAGGGGAAATGAAAGTGCAGCCCAGCAGAGGCTTTGACTGCTGGAGCCTTTTTCTTTGGCAGCAGCTGCTGCAAGTGGGCAAGGGAGCTGCGAGAGTGAACAAGGGGACGGTCGGTCTATGGGAGAAGGAAGCTGCCGAGGCGCAGTGTGTTGCGCTCAGTTTCAAGGCTGCCTGGAGGAGGGGGGGTGCTTGAAGAACGCCTTCTTTCTGGACGCCTCCTTCTGCCTGTGCTCCAGCTGCATGCACTCTGCAGCACGGAAGGTTTAAGAACCTGCTTCTGGCCAGCTTGTGTCCAGGAGTGCAAGGGCTGCGCCTTCCTTCCTGAAGCAGCCAGAGCATTCTCAGCTGAATGTGCTTGTGAAGCAGCTCTTGGCTGGACATGTGAAAGTCGCTCCCCTGAGTACACGAGCCCGGTGCCCAGCTGCTTGCTTCTTCGCCTTCTGTGCTCTGGAGAGAAGTGAAGCCCAGGCATGGCTTGGAGCTTTGCCGCTCTTCAGCGTGAGTACTGCACGCAGCCACAGTGTGCTGTGCAGGGATTTTCCTCAGCTCGACGGACAAGCATTTTCTTGCTGTTTCAGCGAGTCCAAACTGTCCGTGTAGCTCTCGCTCAGCGAACTGCGTCAGGAGAGAAACACTTGCTGGAGTAGCTCTTCGCTGCGCAAGACTTTCAGCACAGCACCCCAATTCGGGCAAGGAGCAGGAGAAAGGAAGAGCATCTTTTCGTCCTGGCACGTTCTTCTGGGCGACACGCCTATCCGCCTCTTGGCTCCCTGCAAGGCTGTAAGCTTGGCGGTGCTACTGGCAAGTGGGAAGGCAGGGGCAGAGAGCACCGCGATCTGTGCACCGCGCGCTGTGCAGGCTGTAAAGGAAAGAGGGCTACCACCAGGCTGTGCTGCAAATACAGCTTTGCACGCGACGCGGGTAAGCTCCGGGGAAGCTTGTTGACCTAAAAGTGTTCTCTGTGCCAGACAGAGCTGAGACTCTTTCCCTTGACATTTGGACGAGAAAAAAGACCGAGTATGCTGGTGTATGTCGCTGCGAGGGAAAGTGCATAGCCCAGGCGTGCTTCGGCAGAAGCAGTCGGCTGCAGCACTTGGCTGCCGGCAGAGTGCTCTGTGCGCCAAGTAGACGATGGTTCGACTCCGGCAGAATGAAAGCACGACACGGTAAGAAGAGCATAAGAATGAAGGCAGGGCACGGAGCTGCTGTGCGCATGGCACTGGCTGCAAGAGGAAGCGTGGCTGTCCCTCGCTTCTTTGCCGGATTCACGTTAGCCCTCGTAAACAGAAAGTTCAACTTGCAGCTACTTGTGCTGCTACCCATTTCTCTTCCAGCTTTCCCTGGAAAGAAGTGTGCCCAGCTTTATGCTTGGAGATGCAGAGATGACAGTGGTAGATGCAGCGGAGACTGGAACTACAGAGTGCAGCCGAGAGTTTCTGCTGCTTTGACGTGAGGCAAGGGGAAATGAAAGTGCAGCCCAGCAGAGGCTTTGACTGCTGGAGCCTTTTTCTTTGGCAGCAGCTGCTGCAAGTGGGCAAGGGAGCTGCGAGAGTGAACAAGGGGACGGTCGGTCTATGGGAGAAGGAAGCTGCCGAGGCGCAGTGTGTTGCGCTCAGTTTCAAGGCTGCCTGGAGGAGGGGGGGTGCTTGAAGAACGCCTTCTTTCTGGACGCCTCCTTCTGCCTGTGCTCCAGCTGCATGCACTCTGCAGCACGGAAGGTTTAAGAACCTGCTTCTGGCCAGCTTGTGTCCAGGAGTGCAAGGGCTGCGCCTTCCTTCCTGAAGCAGCCAGAGCATTCTCAGCTGAATGTGCTTGTGAAGCAGCTCTTGGCTGGACATGTGAAAGTCGCTCCCCTGAGTACACGAGCCCGGTGCCCAGCTGCTTGCTTCTTCGCCTTCTGTGCTCTGGAGAGAAGTGAAGCCCAGGCATGGCTTGGAGCTTTGCCGCTCTTCAGCGTGAGTACTGCACGCAGCCACAGTGTGCTGTGCAGGGATTTTCCTCAGCTCGACGGACAAGCATTTTCTTGCTGTTTCAGCGAGTCCAAACTGTCCGTGTAGCTCTCGCTCAGCGAACTGCGTCAGGAGAGAAACACTTGCTGGAGTAGCTCTTCGCTGCGCAAGACTTTCAGCACAGCACCCCAATTCGGGCAAGGAGCAGGAGAAAGGAAGAGCATCTTTTCGTCCT
Source organism: Coloeus monedula (assembly GCF_965178545.1). NCBI lineage: Eukaryota > Metazoa > Chordata > Aves > Passeriformes > Corvidae > Coloeus > Coloeus monedula. Next base: position 64,946 of record NW_028120526.1, read on the forward strand.
GGCACGTTCTTCTGGGCGACACGCCTATCCGCCTCTTGGCTCCCTGCAAGGCTGTAAGCTTGGCGTTGTTACTGGCAAGTGGGAAGGCAAGGGGCAGAGAGCACCGCGATCTGTGCACCGCGCGCTGTGCAGGCTGTAAAGGAAAGAGGGCTACCACCAGGCTGTGCTGCAAATACAGCTTTGCACGCGACGCGGGTAAGCTCCGGGGAAGCTTGTTGACCTAAAAGTGTTCTCTGTGCCAGACAGAGCTGAGACTCTTTCCCTTGACATTTGGACGAGAAAAAAGACCGAGTATGCTGGTGTATGTCGCTGCGAGGGAAAGTGCATAGCCCAGGCGTGCTTCGGCAGAAGCAGTCGGCTGCAGCACTTGGCTGCCGGCAGAGTGCTCTGTGCGCCAAGTAGACGATGGTTCGACTCCGGCAGAATGAAAGCACGACACGGTAAGAAGAGCATAAGAATGAAGGCAGGGCACGGAGCTGCTGTGCGCATGGCACTGGCTGCAAGAGGAAGCGTGGCTGTCCCTCGCTTCTTTGCCGGATTCACGTTAGCCCTCGTAAACAGAAAGTTCAACTTGCAGCTACTTGTGCTGCTACCCATTTCTCTTCCAGCTTTCCCTGGAAAGAAGTGTGCCCAGCTTTATGCTTGGAGATGCAGAGATGACAGTGGTAGATGCAGCGGAGACTGGAAATACAGAGTGCAGCCGAGAGTTTCTGCTGCTTTGACGTGAGGCAAGGGGAAATGAAAGTGCAGCCCAGCAGAGGCTTTGACTGCTGGAGCCTTTTTCTTTGGCAGCAGCTGCTGCAAGTGGGCAAGGGAGCTGCGAGAGTGAACAAGGGGACGGTCGGTCTATGGGAGAAGGAAGCTGCCGAGGCGCAGTGTGTTGCGCTCAGTTTCAAGGCTGCCTGGAGGAGGGGGGGTGCTTGAAGAACGCCTTCTTTCTGGACGCCTCCTTCTGCCTGTGCTCCAGCTGCATGCACTCTGCAGCACGGAAGGTTTAAGAACCTGCTTCTGGCCAGCTTGTGTCCAGGAGTGCAAGGGCTGCGCCTTCCTTCCTGAAGCAGCCAGAGCATTCTCAGCTGAATGTGCTTGTGAAGCAGCTCTTGGCTGGACATGTGAAAGTCGCTCCCCTGAGTACACGAGCCCGGTGCCCAGCTGCTTGCTTCTTCGCCTTCTGTGCTCTGGAGAGAAGTGAAGCCCAGGCATGGCTTGGAGCTTTGCCGCTCTTCAGCGTGAGTACTGCACGCAGCCACAGTGTGCTGTGCAGGGATTTTCCTCAGCTCGACGGACAAGCATTTTCTTGCTGTTTCAGCGAGTCCAAACTGTCCGTGTAGCTCTCGCTCAGCGAACTGCGTCAGGAGAGAAACACTTGCTGGAGTAGCTCTTCGCTGCGCAAGACTTTCAGCACAGCACCCCAATTCGGGCAAGGAGCAGGAGAAAGGAAGAGCATCTTTTCGTCCTGGCACGTTCTTCTGGGCGACACGCCTATCCGCCTCTTGGCTCCCTGCAAGGCTGTAAGCTTGGCGGTGCTACTGGCAAGTGGGAAGGCAGGGGCAGAGAGCACCGCGATCTGTGCACCGCGCGCTGTGCAGGCTGTAAAGGAAAGAGGGCTACCACCAGGCTGTGCTGCAAATACAGCTTTGCACGCGACGCGGGTAAGCTCCGGGGAAGCTTGTTGACCTAAAAGTGTTCTCTGTGCCAGACAGAGCTGAGACTCTTTCCCTTGACATTTGGACGAGAAAAAAGACCGAGTATGCTGGTGTATGTCGCTGCGAGGGAAAGTGCATAGCCCAGGCGTGCTTCGGCAGAAGCAGTCGGCTGCAGCACTTGGCTGCCGGCAGAGTGCTCTGTGCGCCAAGTAGACGATGGTTCGACTCCGGCAGAATGAAAGCACGACACGGTAAGAAGAGCATAAGAATGAAGGCAGGGCACGGAGCTGCTGTGCGCATGGCACTGGCTGCAAGAGGAAGCGTGGCTGTCCCTCGCTTCTTTGCCGGATTCACGTTAGCCCTCGTAAACAGAAAGTTCAACTTGCAGCTACTTGTGCTGCTACCCATTTCTCTTCCAGCTTTCCCTGGAAAGAAGTGTGCCCAGCTTTATGCTTGGAGATGCAGAGATGACAGTGGTAGATGCAGCGGAGACTGGAAATACAGAGTGCAGCCGAGAGTTTCTGCTGCTTTGACGTGAGGCAAGGGGAAATGAAAGTGCAGCCCAGCAGAGGCTTTGACTGCTGGAGCCTTTTTCTTTGGCAGCAGCTGCTGCAAGTGGGCAAGGGAGCTGCGAGAGTGAACAAGGGGACGGTCGGTCTATGGGAGAAGGAAGCTGCCGAGGCGCAGTGTGTTGCGCTCAGTTTCAAGGCTGCCTGGAGGAGGGGGGGTGCTTGAAGAACGCCTTCTTTCTGGACGCCTCCTTCTGCCTGTGCTCCAGCTGCATGCACTCTGCAGCACGGAAGGTTTAAGAACCTGCTTCTGGCCAGCTTGTGTCCAGGAGTGCAAGGGCTGCGCCTTCCTTCCTGAAGCAGCCAGAGCATTCTCAGCTGAATGTGCTTGTGAAGCAGCTCTTGGCTGGACATGTGAAAGTCGCTCCCCTGAGTACACGAGCCCGGTGCCCAGCTGCTTGCTTCTTCGCCTTCTGTGCTCTGGAGAGAAGTGAAGCCCAGGCATGGCTTGGAGCTTTGCCGCTCTTCAGCGTGAGTACTGCACGCAGCCACAGTGTGCTGTGCAGGGATTTTCCTCAGCTCGACGGACAAGCATTTTCTTGCTGTTTCAGCGAGTCCAAACTGTCCGTGTAGCTCTCGCTCAGCGAACTGCGTCAGGAGAGAAACACTTGCTGGAGTAGCTCTTCGCTGCGCAAGACTTTCAGCACAGCACCCCAATTCGGGCAAGGAGCAGGAGAAAGGAAGAGCATCTTTTCGTCCTGGCACGTTCTTCTGGGCGACACGCCTATCCGCCTCTTGGCTCCCTGCAAGGCTGTAAGCTTGGCGGTGCTACTGGCAAGTGGGAAGGCAGGGGCAGAGAGCACCGCGATCTGTGCACCGCGCGCTGTGCAGGCTGTAAAGGAAAGAGGGCTACCACCAGGCTGTGCTGCAAATACAGCTTTGCACGCGACGCGGGTAAGCTCCGGGGAAGCTTGTTGACCTAAAAGTGTTCTTTGTGCCAGACAGAGCTGAGACTCTTTCCCTTGACATTTGGACGAGAAAAAAGACCGAGTATGCTGGTGTATGTCGCTGCGAGGGAAAGTGCATAGCCCAGGCGTGCTTCGGCAGAAGCAGTCGGCTGCAGCACTTGGCTGCCGGCAGAGTGCTCTGTGCGCCAAGTAGACGATGGTTCGACTCCGGCAGAATGAAAGCACGACACGGTAAGAAGAGCATAAGAATGAAGGCAGGGCACGGAGCTGCTGTGCGCATGGCACTGGCTGCAAGAGGAAGCGTGGCTGTCCCTCGCTTCTTTGCCGGATTCACGTTAGCCCTCGTAAACAGAAAGTTCAACTTGCAGCTACTTGTGCTGCTACCCATTTCTCTTCCAGCTTTCCCTGGAAAGAAGTGTGCCCAGCTTTATGCTTGGAGATGCAGAGATGACAGTGGTAGATGCAGCGGAGACTGGAAATACAGAGTGCAGCCGAGAGTTTCTGCTGCTTTGACGTGAGGCAAGGGGAAATGAAAGTGCAGCCCAGCAGAGGCTTTGACTGCTGGAGCCTTTTTCTTTGGCAGCAGCTGCTGCAAGTGGGCAAGGGAGCTGCGAGAGTGAACAAGGGGACGGTCGGTCTATGGGAGAAGGAAGCTGCCGAGGCGCAGTGTGTTGCGCTCAGTTTCAAGGCTGCCTGGAGGAGGGGGGGTGCTTGAAGAACGCCTTCTTTCTGGACGCCTCCTTCTGCCTGTGCTCCAGCTGCATGCACTCTGCAGCACGGAAGGTTTAAGAACCTGCTTCTGGCCAGCTTGTGTCCAGGAGTGCAAGGGCTGCGCCTTCCTTCCTGAAGCAGCCAGAGCATTCTCAGCTGAATGTGCTTGTGAAGCAGCTCTTGGCTGGACATGTGAAAGTCGCTCCCCTGAGTACACGAGCCCGGTGCCCAGCTGCTTGCTTCTTCGCCTTCTGTGCTCTGGAGAGAAGTGAAGCCCAGGCATGGCTTGGAGCTTTGCCGCTCTTCAGCGTGAGTACTGCACGCAGCCACAGTGTGCTGTGCAGGGATTTTCCTCAGCTCGACGGACAAGCATTTTCTTGCTGTTTCAGCGAGTCCAAACTGTCCGTGTAGCTCTCGCTCAGCGAACTGCGTCAGGAGAGAAACACTTGCTGGAGTAGCTCTTCGCTGCGCAAGACTTTCAGCACAGCACCCCAATTCGGGCAAGGAGCAGGAGAAAGGAAGAGCATCTTTTCGTCCTGGCACGTTCTTCTGGGCGACACGCCTATCCGCCTCTTGGCTCCCTGCAAGGCTGTAAGCTTGGCGTTGTTACTGGCAAGTGGGAAGGCAAGGGGCAGAGAGCACCGCGATCTGTGCACCGCGCGCTGTGCAGGCTGTAAAGGAAAGAGGGCTACCACCAGGCTGTGCTGCAAATACAGCTTTGCACGCGACGCGGGTAAGCTCCGGGGAAGCTTGTTGACCTAAAAGTGTTCTCTGTGCCAGACAGAGCTGAGACTCTTTCCCTTGACATTTGGACGAGAAAAAAGACCGAGTATGCTGGTGTATGTCGCTGCGAGGGAAAGTGCATAGCCCAGGCGTGCTTCGGCAGAAGCAGTCGGCTGCAGCACTTGGCTGCCGGCAGAGTGCTCTGTGCGCCAAGTAGACGATGGTTCGACTCCGGCAGAATGAAAGCACGACACGGTAAGAAGAGCATAAGAATGAAGGCAGGGCACGGAGCTGCTGTGCGCATGGCACTGGCTGCAAGAGGAAGCGTGGCTGTCCCTCGCTTCTTTGCCGGATTCACGTTAGCCCTCGTAAACAGAAAGTTCAACTTGCAGCTACTTGTGCTGCTACCCATTTCTCTTCCAGCTTTCCCTGGAAAGAAGTGTGCCCAGCTTTATGCTTGGAGATGCAGAGATGACAGTGGTAGATGCAGCGGAGACTGGAACTACAGAGTGCAGCCGAGAGTTTCTGCTGCTTTGACGTGAGGCAAGGGGAAATGAAAGTGCAGCCCAGCAGAGGCTTTGACTGCTGGAGCCTTTTTCTTTGGCAGCAGCTGCTGCAAGTGGGCAAGGGAGCTGCGAGAGTGAACAAGGGGACGGTCGGTCTATGGGAGAAGGAAGCTGCCGAGGCGCAGTGTGTTGCGCTCAGTTTCAAGGCTGCCTGGAGGAGGGGGGGTGCTTGAAGAACGCCTTCTTTCTGGACGCCTCCTTCTGCCTGTGCTCCAGCTGCATGCACTCTGCAGCACGGAAGGTTTAAGAACCTGCTTCTGGCCAGCTTGTGTCCAGGAGTGCAAGGGCTGCGCCTTCCTTCCTGAAGCAGCCAGAGCATTCTCAGCTGAATGTGCTTGTGAAGCAGCTCTTGGCTGGACATGTGAAAGTCGCTCCCCTGAGTACACGAGCCCGGTGCCCAGCTGCTTGCTTCTTCGCCTTCTGTGCTCTGGAGAGAAGTGAAGCCCAGGCATGGCTTGGAGCTTTGCCGCTCTTCAGCGTGAGTACTGCACGCAGCCACAGTGTGCTGTGCAGGGATTTTCCTCAGCTCGACGGACAAGCATTTTCTTGCTGTTTCAGCGAGTCCAAACTGTCCGTGTAGCTCTCGCTCAGCGAACTGCGTCAGGAGAGAAACACTTGCTGGAGTAGCTCTTCGCTGCGCAAGACTTTCAGCACAGCACCCCAATTCGGGCAAGGAGCAGGAGAAAGGAAGAGCATCTTTTCGTCCTGGCACGTTCTTCTGGGCGACACGCCTATCCGCCTCTTGGCTCCCTGCAAGGCTGTAAGCTTGGCGTTGTTACTGGCAAGTGGGAAGGCAAGGGGCAGAGAGCACCGCGATCTGTGCACCGCGCGCTGTGCAGGCTGTAAAGGAAAGAGGGCTACCACCAGGCTGTGCTGCAAATACAGCTTTGCACGCGACGCGGGTAAGCTCCGGGGAAGCTTGTTGACCTAAAAGTGTTCTCTGTGCCAGACAGAGCTGAGACTCTTTCCCTTGACATTTGGACGAGAAAAAAGACCGAGTATGCTGGTGTATGTCGCTGCGAGGGAAAGTGCATAGCCCAGGCGTGCTTCGGCAGAAGCAGTCGGCTGCAGCACTTGGCTGCCGGCAGAGTGCTCTGTGCGCCAAGTAGACGATGGTTCGACTCCGGCAGAATGAAAGCACGACACGGTAAGAAGAGCATAAGAATGAAGGCAGGGCACGGAGCTGCTGTGCGCATGGCACTGGCTGCAAGAGGAAGCGTGGCTGTCCCTCGCTTCTTTGCCGGATTCACGTTAGCCCTCGTAAACAGAAAGTTCAACTTGCAGCTACTTGTGCTGCTACCCATTTCTCTTCCAGCTTTCCCTGGAAAGAAGTGTGCCCAGCTTTATGCTTGGAGATGCAGAGATGACAGTGGTAGATGCAGCGGAGACTGGAACTACAGAGTGCAGCCGAGAGTTTCTGCTGCTTTGACGTGAGGCAAGGGGAAATGAAAGTGCAGCCCAGCAGAGGCTTTGACTGCTGGAGCCTTTTTCTTTGGCAGCAGCTGCTGCAAGTGGGCAAGGGAGCTGCGAGAGTGAACAAGGGGACGGTCGGTCTATGGGAGAAGGAAGCTGCCGAGGCGCAGTGTGTTGCGCTCAGTTTCAAGGCTGCCTGGAGGAGGGGGGGTGCTTGAAGAACGCCTTCTTTCTGGACGCCTCCTTCTGCCTGTGCTCCAGCTGCATGCACTCTGCAGCACGGAAGGTTTAAGAACCTGCTTCTGGCCAGCTTGTGTCCAGGAGTGCAAGGGCTGCGCCTTCCTTCCTGAAGCAGCCAGAGCATTCTCAGCTGAATGTGCTTGTGAAGCAGCTCTTGGCTGGACATGTGAAAGTCGCTCCCCTGAGTACACGAGCCCGGTGCCCAGCTGCTTGCTTCTTCGCCTTCTGTGCTCTGGAGAGAAGTGAAGCCCAGGCATGGCTTGGAGCTTTGCCGCTCTTCAGCGTGAGTACTGCACGCAGCCACAGTGTGCTGTGCAGGGATTTTCCTCAGCTCGACGGACAAGCATTTTCTTGCTGTTTCAGCGAGTCCAAACTGTCCGTGTAGCTCTCGCTCAGCGAACTGCGTCAGGAGAGAAACACTTGCTGGAGTAGCTCTTCGCTGCGCAAGACTTTCAGCACAGCACCCCAATTCGGGCAAGGAGCAGGAGAAAGGAAGAGCATCTTTTCGTCCTGGCACGTTCTTCTGGGCGACACGCCTATCCGCCTCTTGGCTCCCTGCAAGGCTGTAAGCTTGGCGGTGCTACTGGCAAGTGGGAAGGCAGGGGCAGAGAGCACCGCGATCTGTGCACCGCGCGCTGTGCAGGCTGTAAAGGAAAGAGGGCTACCACCAGGCTGTGCTGCAAATACAGCTTTGCACGCGACGCGGGTAAGCTCCGGGGAAGCTTGTTGACCTAAAAGTGTTCTTTGTGCCAGACAGAGCTGAGACTCTTTCCCTTGACATTTGGACGAGAAAAAAGACCGAGTATGCTGGTGTATGTCGCTGCGAGGGAAAGTGCATAGCCCAGGCGTGCTTCGGCAGAAGCAGTCGGCTGCAGCACTTGGCTGCCGGCAGAGTGCTCTGTGCGCCAAGTAGACGATGGTTCGACTCCGGCAGAATGAAAGCACGACACGGTAAGAAGAGCATAAGAATGAAGGCAGGGCACGGAGCTGCTGTGCGCATGGCACTGGCTGCAAGAGGAAGCGTGGCTGTCCCTCGCTTCTTTGCCGGATTCACGTTAGCCCTCGTAAACAGAAAGTTCAACTTGCAGCTACTTGTGCTGCTACCCATTTCTCTTCCAGCTTTCCCTGGAAAGAAGTGTGCCCAGCTTTATGCTTGGAGATGCAGAGATGACAGTGGTAGATGCAGCGGAGACTGGAACTACAGAGTGCAGCCGAGAGTTTCTGCTGCTTTGACGTGAGGCAAGGGGAAATGAAAGTGCAGCCCAGCAGAGGCTTTGACTGCTGGAGCCTTTTTCTTTGGCAGCAGCTGCTGCAAGTGGGCAAGGGAGCTGCGAGAGTGAACAAGGGGACGGTCGGTCTATGGGAGAAGGAAGCTGCCGAGGCGCAGTGTGTTGCGCTCAGTTTCAAGGCTGCCTGGAGGAGGGGGGGTGCTTGAAGAACGCCTTCTTTCTGGACGCCTCCTTCTGCCTGTGCTCCAGCTGCATGCACTCTGCAGCACGGAAGGTTTAAGAACCTGCTTCTGGCCAGCTTGTGTCCAGGAGTGCAAGGGCTGCGCCTTCCTTCCTGAAGCAGCCAGAGCATTCTCAGCTGAATGTGCTTGTGAAGCAGCTCTTGGCTGGACATGTGAAAGTCGCTCCCCTGAGTACACGAGCCCGGTGCCCAGCTGCTTGCTTCTTCGCCTTCTGTGCTCTGGAGAGAAGTGAAGCCCAGGCATGGCTTGGAGCTTTGCCGCTCTTCAGCGTGAGTACTGCACGCAGCCACAGTGTGCTGTGCAGGGATTTTCCTCAGCTCGACGGACAAGCATTTTCTTGCTGTTTCAGCGAGTCCAAACTGTCCGTGTAGCTCTCGCTCAGCGAACTGCGTCAGGAGAGAAACACTTGCTGGAGTAGCTCTTCGCTGCGCAAGACTTTCAGCACAGCACCCCAATTCGGGCAAGGAGCAGGAGAAAGGAAGAGCATCTTTTCGTCCTGGCACGTTCTTCTGGGCGACACGCCTATCCGCCTCTTGGCTCCCTGCAAGGCTGTAAGCTTGGCGGTGCTACTGGCAAGTGGGAAGGCAGGGGCAGAGAGCACCGCGATCTGTGCACCGCGCGCTGTGCAGGCTGTAAAGGAAAGAGGGCTACCACCAGGCTGTGCTGCAAATACAGCTTTGCACGCGACGCGGGTAAGCTCCGGGGAAGCTTGTTGACCTAAAAGTGTTCTCTGTGCCAGACAGAGCTGAGACTCTTTCCCTTTACATTTGGACGAGAAAAAAGACCGAGTATGCTGGTGTATGTCGCTGCGAGGGAAAGTGCATAGCCCAGGCGTGCTTCGGCAGAAGCAGTCGGCTGCAGCACTTGGCTGCCGGCAGAGTGCTCTGTGCGCCAAGTAGACGATGGTTCGACTCCGGCAGAATGAAAGCACGACACGGTAAGAAGAGCATAAGAATGAAGGCAGGGCACGGAGCTGCTGTGCGCATGGCACTGGCTGCAAGAGGAAGCGTGGCTGTCCCTCGCTTCTTTGCCGGATTCACGTTAGCCCTCGTAAACAGAAAGTTCAACTTGCAGCTACTTGTGCTGCTACCCATTTCTCTTCCAGCTTTCCCTGGAAAGAAGTGTGCCCAGCTTTATGCTTGGAGATGCAGAGATGACAGTGGTAGATGCAGCGGAGACTGGAACTACAGAGTGCAGCCGAGAGTTTCTGCTGCTTTGACGTGAGGCAAGGGGAAATGAAAGTGCAGCCCAGCAGAGGCTTTGACTGCTGGAGCCTTTTTCTTTGGCAGCAGCTGCTGCAAGTGGGCAAGGGAGCTGCGAGAGTGAACAAGGGGACGGTCGGTCTATGGGAGAAGGAAGCTGCCGAGGCGCAGTGTGTTGCGCTCAGTTTCAAGGCTGCCTGGAGGAGGGGGGGTGCTTGAAGAACGCCTTCTTTCTGGACGCCTCCTTCTGCCTGTGCTCCAGCTGCATGCACTCTGCAGCACGGAAGGTTTAAGAACCTGCTTCTGGCCAGCTTGTGTCCAGGAGTGCAAGGGCTGCGCCTTCCTTCCTGAAGCAGCCAGAGCATTCTCAGCTGAATGTGCTTGTGAAGCAGCTCTTGGCTGGACATGTGAAAGTCGCTCCCCTGAGTACACGAGCCCGGTGCCCAGCTGCTTGCTTCTTCGCCTTCTGTGCTCTGGAGAGAAGTGAAGCCCAGGCATGGCTTGGAGCTTTGCCGCTCTTCAGCGTGAGTACTGCACGCAGCCACAGTGTGCTGTGCAGGGATTTTCCTCAGCTCGACGGACAAGCATTTTCTTGCTGTTTCAGCGAGTCCAAACTGTCCGTGTAGCTCTCGCTCAGCGAACTGCGTCAGGAGAGAAACACTTGCTGGAGTAGCTCTTCGCTGCGCAAGACTTTCAGCACAGCACCCCAATTCGGGCAAGGAGCAGGAGAAAGGAAGAGCATCTTTTCGTCCTGGCACGTTCTTCTGGGCGACACGCCTATCCGCCTCTTGGCTCCCTGCAAGGCTGTAAGCTTGGCGGTGCTACTGGCAAGTGGGAAGGCAGGGGCAGAGAGCACCGCGATCTGTGCACCGCGCGCTGTGCAGGCTGTAAAGGAAAGAGGGCTACCACCAGGCTGTGCTGCAAATACAGCTTTGCACGCGACGCGGGTAAGCTCCGGGGAAGCTTGTTGACCTAAAAGTGTTCTCTGTGCCAGACAGAGCTGAGACTCTTTCCCTTTACATTTGGACGAGAAAAAAGACCGAGTATGCTGGTGTATGTCGCTGCGAGGGAAAGTGCATAGCCCAGGCGTGCTTCGGCAGAAGCAGTCGGCTGCAGCACTTGGCTGCCGGCAGAGTGCTCTGTGCGCCAAGTAGACGATGGTTCGACTCCGGCAGAATGAAAGCACGACACGGTAAGAAGAGCATAAGAATGAAGGCAGGGCACGGAGCTGCTGTGCGCATGGCACTGGCTGCAAGAGGAAGCGTGGCTGTCCCTCGCTTCTTTGCCGGATTCACGTTAGCCCTCGTAAACAGAAAGTTCAACTTGCAGCTACTTGTGCTGCTACCCATTTCTCTTCCAGCTTTCCCTGGAAAGAAGTGTGCCCAGCTTTATGCTTGGAGATGCAGAGATGACAGTGGTAGATGCAGCGGAGACTGGAACTACAGAGTGCAGCCGAGAGTTTCTGCTGCTTTGACGTGAGGCAAGGGGAAATGAAAGTGCAGCCCAGCAGAGGCTTTGACTGCTGGAGCCTTTTTCTTTGGCAGCAGCTGCTGCAAGTGGGCAAGGGAGCTGCGAGAGTGAACAAGGGGACGGTCGGTCTATGGGAGAAGGAAGCTGCCGAGGCGCAGTGTGTTGCGCTCAGTTTCAAGGCTGCCTGGAGGAGGGGGGGTGCTTGAAGAACGCCTTCTTTCTGGACGCCTCCTTCTGCCTGTGCTCCAGCTGCATGCACTCTGCAGCACGGAAGGTTTAAGAACCTGCTTCTGGCCAGCTTGTGTCCAGGAGTGCAAGGGCTGCGCCTTCCTTCCTGAAGCAGCCAGAGCATTCTCAGCTGAATGTGCTTGTGAAGCAGCTCTTGGCTGGACATGTGAAAGTCGCTCCCCTGAGTACACGAGCCCGGTGCCCAGCTGCTTGCTTCTTCGCCTTCTGTGCTCTGGAGAGAAGTGAAGCCCAGGCATGGCTTGGAGCTTTGCCGCTCTTCAGCGTGAGTACTGCACTCAGCCACAGTGTGCTGTGCAGGGATTTTCCTCAGCTCGACGGACAAGCATTTTCTTGCTGTTTCAGCGAGTCCAAACTGTCCGTGTAGCTCTCGCTCAGCGAACTGCGTCAGGAGAGAAACACTTGCTGGAGTAGCTCTTCGCTGCGCAAGACTTTCAGCACAGCACCCCAATTCGGGCAAGGAGCAGGAGAAAGGAAGAGCATCTTTTCGTCCTGGCACGTTCTTCTGGGCGACACGCCTATCCGCCTCTTGGCTCCCTGCAAGGCTGTAAGCTTGGCGGTGCTACTGGCAAGTGGGAAGGCAGGGGCAGAGAGCACCGCGATCTGTGCACCGCGCGCTGTGCAGGCTGTAAAGGAAAGAGGGCTACCACCAGGCTGTGCTGCAAATACAGCTTTGCACGCGACGCGGGTAAGCTCCGGGGAAGCTTGTTGACCTAAAAGTGTTCTCTGTGCCAGACAGAGCTGAGACTCTTTCCCTTTACATTTGGACGAGAAAAAAGACCGAGTATGCTGGTGTATGTCGCTGCGAGGGAAAGTGCATAGCCCAGGCGTGCTTCGGCAGAAGCAGTCGGCTGCAGCACTTGGCTGCCGGCAGAGTGCTCTGTGCGCCAAGTAGACGATGGTTCGACTCCGGCAGAATGAAAGCACGACACGGTAAGAAGAGCATAAGAATGAAGGCAGGGCACGGAGCTGCTGTGCGCATGGCACTGGCTGCAAGAGGAAGCGTGGCTGTCCCTCGCTTCTTTGCCGGATTCACGTTAGCCCTCGTAAACAGAAAGTTCAACTTGCAGCTACTTGTGCTGCTACCCATTTCTCTTCCAGCTTTCCCTGGAAAGAAGTGTGCCCAGCTTTATGCTTGGAGATGCAGAGATGACAGTGGTAGATGCAGCGGAGACTGGAACTACAGAGTGCAGCCGAGAGTTTCTGCTGCTTTGACGTGAGGCAAGGGGAAATGAAAGTGCAGCCCAGCAGAGGCTTTGACTGCTGGAGCCTTTTTCTTTGGCAGCAGCTGCTGCAAGTGGGCAAGGGAGCTGCGAGAGTGAACAAGGGGACGGTCGGTCTATGGGAGAAGGAAGCTGCCGAGGCGCAGTGTGTTGCGCTCAGTTTCAAGGCTGCCTGGAGGAGGGGGGGTGCTTGAAGAACGCCTTCTTTCTGGACGCCTCCTTCTGCCTGTGCTCCAGCTGCATGCACTCTGCAGCACGGAAGGTTTAAGAACCTGCTTCTGGCCAGCTTGTGTCCAGGAGTGCAAGGGCTGCGCCTTCCTTCCTGAAGCAGCCAGAGCATTCTCAGCTGAATGTGCTTGTGAAGCAGCTCTTGGCTGGACATGTGAAAGTCGCTCCCCTGAGTACACGAGCCCGGTGCCCAGCTGCTTGCTTCTTCGCCTTCTGTGCTCTGGAGAGAAGTGAAGCCCAGGCATGGCTTGGAGCTTTGCCGCTCTTCAGCGTGAGTACTGCACGCAGCCACAGTGTGCTGTGCAGGGATTTTCCTCAGCTCGACGGACAAGCATTTTCTTGCTGTTTCAGCGAGTCCAAACTGTCCGTGTAGCTCTCGCTCAGCGAACTGCGTCAGGAGAGAAACACTTGCTGGAGTAGCTCTTCGCTGCGCAAGACTTTCAGCACAGCACCCCAATTCGGGCAAGGAGCAGGAGAAAGGAAGAGCATCTTTTCGTCCTGGCACGTTCTTCTGGGCGACACGCCTATCCGCCTCTTGGCTCCCTGCAAGGCTGTAAGCTTGGCGTTGTTACTGGCAAGTGGGAAGGCAAGGGGCAGAGAGCACCGCGATCTGTGCACCGCGCGCTGTGCAGGCTGTAAAGGAAAGAGGGCTACCACCAGGCTGTGCTGCAAATACAGCTTTGCACGCGACGCGGGTAAGCTCCGGGGAAGCTTGTTGACCTAAAAGTGTTCTCTGTGCCAGACAGAGCTGAGACTCTTTCCCTTTACATTTGGACGAGAAAAAAGACCGAGTATGCTGGTGTATGTCGCTGCGAGGGAAAGTGCATAGCCCAGGCGTGCTTCGGCAGAAGCAGTCGGCTGCAGCACTTGGCTGCCGGCAGAGTGCTCTGTGCGCCAAGTAGACGATGGTTCGACTCCGGCAGAATGAAAGCACGACACGGTAAGAAGAGCATAAGAATGAAGGCAGGGCACGGAGCTGCTGTGCGCATGGCACTGGCTGCAAGAGGAAGCGTGGCTGTCCCTCGCTTCTTTGCCGGATTCACGTTAGCCCTCGTAAACAGAAAGTTCAACTTGCAGCTACTTGTGCTGCTACCCATTTCTCTTCCAGCTTTCCCTGGAAAGAAGTGTGCCCAGCTTTATGCTTGGAGATGCAGAGATGACAGTGGTAGATGCAGCGGAGACTGGAAATACAGAGTGCAGCCGAGAGTTTCTGCTGCTTTGACGTGAGGCAAGGGGAAATGAAAGTGCAGCCCAGCAGAGGCTTTGACTGCTGGAGCCTTTTTCTTTGGCAGCAGCTGCTGCAAGTGGGCAAGGGAGCTGCGAGAGTGAACAAGGGGACGGTCGGTCTATGGGAGAAGGAAGCTGCCGAGGCGCAGTGTGTTGCGCTCAGTTTCAAGGCTGCCTGGAGGAGGGGGGGTGCTTGAAGAACGCCTTCTTTCTGGACGCCTCCTTCTGCCTGTGCTCCAGCTGCATGCACTCTGCAGCACGGAAGGTTTAAGAACCTGCTTCTGGCCAGCTTGTGTCCAGGAGTGCAAGGGCTGCGCCTTCCTTCCTGAAGCAGCCAGAGCATTCTCAGCTGAATGTGCTTGTGAAGCAGCTCTTGGCTGGACATGTGAAAGTCGCTCCCCTGAGTACACGAGCCCGGTGCCCAGCTGCTTGCTTCTTCGCCTTCTGTGCTCTGGAGAGAAGTGAAGCCCAGGCATGGCTTGGAGCTTTGCCGCTCTTCAGCGTGAGTACTGCACGCAGCCACAGTGTGCTGTGCAGGGATTTTCCTCAGCTCGACGGACAAGCATTTTCTTGCTGTTTCAGCGAGTCCAAACTGTCCGTGTAGCTCTCGCTCAGCGAACTGCGTCAGGAGAGAAACACTTGCTGGAGTAGCTCTTCGCTGCGCAAGACTTTCAGCACAGCACCCCAATTCGGGCAAGGAGCAGGAGAAAGGAAGAGCATCTTTTCGTCCTGGCACGTTCTTCTGGGCGACACGCCTATCCGCCTCTTGGCTCCCTGCAAGGCTGTAAGCTTGGCGTTGTTACTGGCAAGTGGGAAGGCAAGGGGCAGAGAGCACCGCGATCTGTGCACCGCGCGCTGTGCAGGCTGTAAAGGAAAGAGGGCTACCACCAGGCTGTGCTGCAAATACAGCTTTGCACGCGACGCGGGTAAGCTCCGGGGAAGCTTGTTGACCTAAAAGTGTTCTCTGTGCCAGACAGAGCTGAGACTCTTTCCCTTGACATTTGGACGAGAAAAAAGACCGAGTATGCTGGTGTATGTCGCTGCGAGGGAAAGTGCATAGCCCAGGCGTGCTTCGGCAGAAGCAGTCGGCTGCAGCACTTGGCTGCCGGCAGAGTGCTCTGTGCGCCAAGTAGACGATGGTTCGACTCCGGCAGAATGAAAGCACGACACGGTAAGAAGAGCATAAGAATGAAGGCAGGGCACGGAGCTGCTGTGCGCATGGCACTGGCTGCAAGAGGAAGCGTGGCTGTCCCTCGCTTCTTTGCCGGATTCACGTTAGCCCTCGTAAACAGAAAGTTCAACTTGCAGCTACTTGTGCTGCTACCCATTTCTCTTCCAGCTTTCCCTGGAAAGAAGTGTGCCCAGCTTTATGCTTGGAGATGCAGAGATGACAGTGGTAGATGCAGCGGAGACTGGAACTACAGAGTGCAGCCGAGAGTTTCTGCTGCTTTGACGTGAGGCAAGGGGAAATGAAAGTGCAGCCCAGCAGAGGCTTTGACTGCTGGAGCCTTTTTCTTTGGCAGCAGCTGCTGCAAGTGGGCAAGGGAGCTGCGAGAGTGAACAAGGGGACGGTCGGTCTATGGGAGAAGGAAGCTGCCGAGGCGCAGTGTGTTGCGCTCAGTTTCAAGGCTGCCTGGAGGAGGGGGGGTGCTTGAAGAACGCCTTCTTTCTGGACGCCTCCTTCTGCCTGTGCTCCAGCTGCATGCACTCTGCAGCACGGAAGGTTTAAGAACCTGCTTCTGGCCAGCTTGTGTCCAGGAGTGCAAGGGCTGCGCCTTCCTTCCTGAAGCAGCCAGAGCATTCTCAGCTGAATGTGCTTGTGAAGCAGCTCTTGGCTGGACATGTGAAAGTCGCTCCCCTGAGTACACGAGCCCGGTGCCCAGCTGCTTGCTTCTTCGCCTTCTGTGCTCTGGAGAGAAGTGAAGCCCAGGCATGGCTTGGAGCTTTGCCGCTCTTCAGCGTGAGTACTGCACGCAGCCACAGTGTGCTGTGCAGGGATTTTCCTCAGCTCGACGGACAAGCATTTTCTTGCTGTTTCACCGAGTCCAAACTGTCCGTGTAGCTCTCGCTCAGCGAACTGCGTCAGGAGAGAAACACTTGCTGGAGTAGCTCTTCGCTGCGCAAGACTTTCAGCACAGCACCCCAATTCGGGCAAGGAGCAGGAGAAAGGAAGAGCATCTTTTCGTCCTGGCACGTTCTTCTGGGCGACACGCCTATCCGCCTCTTGGCTCCCTGCAAGGCTGTAAGCTTGGCGGTGCTACTGGCAAGTGGGAAGGCAGGGGCAGAGAGCACCGCGATCTGTGCACCGCGCGCTGTGCAGGCTGTAAAGGAAAGAGGGCTACCACCAGGCTGTGCTGCAAATACAGCTTTGCACGCGACGCGGGTAAGCTCCGGGGAAGCTTGTTGACCTAAAAGTGTTCTCTGTGCCAGACAGAGCTGAGACTCTTTCCCTTGACATTTGGACGAGAAAAAAGACCGAGTATGCTGGTGTATGTCGCTGCGAGGGAAAGTGCATAGCCCAGGCGTGCTTCGGCAGAAGCAGTCGGCTGCAGCACTTGGCTGCCGGCAGAGTGCTCTGTGCGCCAAGTAGACGATGGTTCGACTCCGGCAGAATGAAAGCACGACACGGTAAGAAGAGCATAAGAATGAAGGCAGGGCACGGAGCTGCTGTGCGCATGGCACTGGCTGCAAGAGGAAGCGTGGCTGTCCCTCGCTTCTTTGCCGGATTCACGTTAGCCCTCGTAAACAGAAAGTTCAACTTGCAGCTACTTGTGCTGCTACCCATTTCTCTTCCAGCTTTCCCTGGAAAGAAGTGTGCCCAGCTTTATGCTTGGAGATGCAGAGATGACAGTGGTAGATGCAGCGGAGACTGGAACTACAGAGTGCAGCCGAGAGTTTCTGCTGCTTTGACGTGAGGCAAGGGGAAATGAAAGTGCAGCCCAGCAGAGGCTTTGACTGCTGGAGCCTTTTTCTTTGGCAGCAGCTGCTGCAAGTGGGCAAGGGAGCTGCGAGAGTGAACAAGGGGACGGTCGGTCTATGGGAGAAGGAAGCTGCCGAGGCGCAGTGTGTTGCGCTCAGTTTCAAGGCTGCCTGGAGGAGGGGGGGTGCTTGAAGAACGCCTTCTTTCTGGACGCCTCCTTCTGCCTGTGCTCCAGCTGCATGCACTCTGCAGCACGGAAGGTTTAAGAACCTGCTTCTGGCCAGCTTGTGTCCAGGAGTGCAAGGGCTGCGCCTTCCTTCCTGAAGCAGCCAGAGCATTCTCAGCTGAATGTGCTTGTGAAGCAGCTCTTGGCTGGACATGTGAAAGTCGCTCCCCTGAGTACACGAGCCCGGTGCCCAGCTGCTTGCTTCTTCGCCTTCTGTGCTCTGGAGAGAAGTGAAGCCCAGGCATGGCTTGGAGCTTTGCCGCTCTTCAGCGTGAGTACTGCACGCAGCCACAGTGTGCTGTGCAGGGATTTTCCTCAGCTCGACGGACAAGCATTTTCTTGCTGTTTCAGCGAGTCCAAACTGTCCGTGTAGCTCTCGCTCAGCGAACTGCGTCAGGAGAGAAACACTTGCTGGAGTAGCTCTTCGCTGCGCAAGACTTTCAGCACAGCACCCCAATTCGGGCAAGGAGCAGGAGAAAGGAAGAGCATCTTTTCGTCCTGGCACGTTCTTCTGGGCGACACGCCTATCCGCCTCTTGGCTCCCTGCAAGGCTGTAAGCTTGGCGGTGCTACTGGCAAGTGGGAAGGCAGGGGCAGAGAGCACCGCGATCTGTGCACCGCGCGCTGTGCAGGCTGTAAAGGAAAGAGGGCTACCACCAGGCTGTGCTGCAAATACAGCTTTGCACGCGACGCGGGTAAGCTCCGGGGAAGCTTGTTGACCTAAAAGTGTTCTCTGTGCCAGACAGAGCTGAGACTCTTTCCCTTGACATTTGGACGAGAAAAAAGACCGAGTATGCTGGTGTATGTCGCTGCGAGGGAAAGTGCATAGCCCAGGCGTGCTTCGGCAGAAGCAGTCGGCTGCAGCACTTGGCTGCCGGCAGAGTGCTCTGTGCGCCAAGTAGACGATGGTTCGACTCCGGCAGAATGAAAGCACGACACGGTAAGAAGAGCATAAGAATGAAGGCAGGGCACGGAGCTGCTGTGCGCATGGCACTGGCTGCAAGAGGAAGCGTGGCTGTCCCTCGCTTCTTTGCCGGATTCACGTTAGCCCTCGTAAACAGAAAGTTCAACTTGCAGCTACTTGTGCTGCTACCCATTTCTCTTCCAGCTTTCCCTGGAAAGAAGTGTGCCCAGCTTTATGCTTGGAGATGCAGAGATGACAGTGGTAGATGCAGCGGAGACTGGAACTACAGAGTGCAGCCGAGAGTTTCTGCTGCTTTGACGTGAGGCAAGGGGAAATGAAAGTGCAGCCCAGCAGAGGCTTTGACTGCTGGAGCCTTTTTCTTTGGCAGCAGCTGCTGCAAGTGGGCAAGGGAGCTGCGAGAGTGAACAAGGGGACGGTCGGTCTATGGGAGAAGGAAGCTGCCGAGGCGCAGTGTGTTGCGCTCAGTTTCAAGGCTGCCTGGAGGAGGGGGGGTGCTTGAAGAACGCCTTCTTTCTGGACGCCTCCTTCTGCCTGTGCTCCAGCTGCATGCACTCTGCAGCACGGAAGGTTTAAGAACCTGCTTCTGGCCAGCTTGTGTCCAGGAGTGCAAGGGCTGCGCCTTCCTTCCTGAAGCAGCCAGAGCATTCTCAGCTGAATGTGCTTGTGAAGCAGCTCTTGGCTGGACATGTGAAAGTCGCTCCCCTGAGTACACGAGCCCGGTGCCCAGCTGCTTGCTTCTTCGCCTTCTGTGCTCTGGAGAGAAGTGAAGCCCAGGCATGGCTTGGAGCTTTGCCGCTCTTCAGCGTGAGTACTGCACGCAGCCACAGTGTGCTGTGCAGGGATTTTCCTCAGCTCGACGGACAAGCATTTTCTTGCTGTTTCAGCGAGTCCAAACTGTCCGTGTAGCTCTCGCTCAGCGAACTGCGTCAGGAGAGAAACACTTGCTGGAGTAGCTCTTCGCTGCGCAAGACTTTCAGCACAGCACCCCAATTCGGGCAAGGAGCAGGAGAAAGGAAGAGCATCTTTTCGTCCTGGCACGTTCTTCTGGGCGACACGCCTATCCGCCTCTTGGCTCCCTGCAAGGCTGTAAGCTTGGCGTTGTTACTGGCAAGTGGGAAGGCAAGGGGCAGAGAGCACCGCGATCTGTGCACCGCGCGCTGTGCAGGCTGTAAAGGAAAGAGGGCTACCACCAGGCTGTGCTGCAAATACAGCTTTGCACGCGACGCGGGTAAGCTCCGGGGAAGCTTGTTGACCTAAAAGTGTTCTCTGTGCCAGACAGAGCTGAGACTCTTTCCCTTGACATTTGGACGAGAAAAAAGACCGAGTATGCTGGTGTATGTCGCTGCGAGGGAAAGTGCATAGCCCAGGCGTGCTTCGGCAGAAGCAGTCGGCTGCAGCACTTGGCTGCCGGCAGAGTGCTCTGTGCGCCAAGTAGACGATGGTTCGACTCCGGCAGAATGAAAGCACGACACGGTAAGAAGAGCATAAGAATGAAGGCAGGGCACGGAGCTGCTGTGCGCATGGCACTGGCTGCAAGAGGAAGCGTGGCTGTCCCTCGCTTCTTTGCCGGATTCACGTTAGCCCTCGTAAACAGAAAGTTCAACTTGCAGCTACTTGTGCTGCTACCCATTTCTCTTCCAGCTTTCCCTGGAAAGAAGTGTGCCCAGCTTTATGCTTGGAGATGCAGAGATGACAGTGGTAGATGCAGCGGAGACTGGAACTACAGAGTGCAGCCGAGAGTTTCTGCTGCTTTGACGTGAGGCAAGGGGAAATGAAAGTGCAGCCCAGCAGAGGCTTTGACTGCTGGAGCCTTTTTCTTTGGCAGCAGCTGCTGCAAGTGGGCAAGGGAGCTGCGAGAGTGAACAAGGGGACGGTCGGTCTATGGGAGAAGGAAGCTGCCGAGGCGCAGTGTGTTGCGCTCAGTTTCAAGGCTGCCTGGAGGAGGGGGGGTGCTTGAAGAACGCCTTCTTTCTGGACGCCTCCTTCTGCCTGTGCTCCAGCTGCATGCACTCTGCAGCACGGAAGGTTTAAGAACCTGCTTCTGGCCAGCTTGTGTCCAGGAGTGCAAGGGCTGCGCCTTCCTTCCTGAAGCAGCCAGAGCATTCTCAGCTGAATGTGCTTGTGAAGCAGCTCTTGGCTGGACATGTGAAAGTCGCTCCCCTGAGTACACGAGCCCGGTGCCCAGCTGCTTGCTTCTTCGCCTTCTGTGCTCTGGAGAGAAGTGAAGCCCAGGCATGGCTTGGAGCTTTGCCGCTCTTCAGCGTGAGTACTGCACGCAGCCACAGTGTGCTGTGCAGGGATTTTCCTCAGCTCGACGGACAAGCATTTTCTTGCTGTTTCACCGAGTCCAAACTGTCCGTGTAGCTCTCGCTCAGCGAACTGCGTCAGGAGAGAAACACTTGCTGGAGTAGCTCTTCGCTGCGCAAGACTTTCAGCACAGCACCCCAATTCGGGCAAGGAGCAGGAGAAAGGAAGAGCATCTTTTCGTCCTGGCACGTTCTTCTGGGCGACACGCCTATCCGCCTCTTGGCTCCCTGCAAGGCTGTAAGCTTGGCGGTGCTACTGGCAAGTGGGAAGGCAGGGGCAGAGAGCACCGCGATCTGTGCACCGCGCGCTGTGCAGGCTGTAAAGGAAAGAGGGCTACCACCAGGCTGTGCTGCAAATACAGCTTTGCACGCGACGCGGGTAAGCTCCGGGGAAGCTTGTTGACCTAAAAGTGTTCTTTGTGCCAGACAGAGCTGAGACTCTTTCCCTTGACATTTGGACGAGAAAAAAGACCGAGTATGCTGGTGTATGTCGCTGCGAGGGAAAGTGCATAGCCCAGGCGTGCTTCGGCAGAAGCAGTCGGCTGCAGCACTTGGCTGCCGGCAGAGTGCTCTGTGCGCCAAGTAGACGATGGTTCGACTCCGGCAGAATGAAAGCACGACACGGTAAGAAGAGCATAAGAATGAAGGCAGGGCACGGAGCTGCTGTGCGCATGGCACTGGCTGCAAGAGGAAGCGTGGCTGTCCCTCGCTTCTTTGCCGGATTCACGTTAGCCCTCGTAAACAGAAAGTTCAACTTGCAGCTACTTGTGCTGCTACCCATTTCTCTTCCAGCTTTCCCTGGAAAGAAGTGTGCCCAGCTTTATGCTTGGAGATGCAGAGATGACAGTGGTAGATGCAGCGGAGACTGGAAATACAGAGTGCAGCCGAGAGTTTCTGCTGCTTTGACGTGAGGCAAGGGGAAATGAAAGTGCAGCCCAGCAGAGGCTTTGACTGCTGGAGCCTTTTTCTTTGGCAGCAGCTGCTGCAAGTGGGCAAGGGAGCTGCGAGAGTGAACAAGGGGACGGTCGGTCTATGGGAGAAGGAAGCTGCCGAGGCGCAGTGTGTTGCGCTCAGTTTCAAGGCTGCCTGGAGGAGGGGGGGTGCTTGAAGAACGCCTTCTTTCTGGACGCCTCCTTCTGCCTGTGCTCCAGCTGCATGCACTCTGCAGCACGGAAGGTTTAAGAACCTGCTTCTGGCCAGCTTGTGTCCAGGAGTGCAAGGGCTGCGCCTTCCTTCCTGAAGCAGCCAGAGCATTCTCAGCTGAATGTGCTTGTGAAGCAGCTCTTGGCTGGACATGTGAAAGTCGCTCCCCTGAGTACACGAGCCCGGTGCCCAGCTGCTTGCTTCTTCGCCTTCTGTGCTCTGGAGAGAAGTGAAGCCCAGGCATGGCTTGGAGCTTTGCCGCTCTTCAGCGTGAGTACTGCACGCAGCCACAGTGTGCTGTGCAGGGATTTTCCTCAGCTCGACGGACAAGCATTTTCTTGCTGTTTCAGCGAGTCCAAACTGTCCGTGTAGCTCTCGCTCAGCGAACTGCGTCAGGAGAGAAACACTTGCTGGAGTAGCTCTTCGCTGCGCAAGACTTTCAGCACAGCACCCCAATTCGGGCAAGGAGCAGGAGAAAGGAAGAGCATCTTTTCGTCCTGGCACGTTCTTCTGGGCGACACGCCTATCCGCCTCTTGGCTCCCTGCAAGGCTGTAAGCTTGGCGGTGCTACTGGCAAGTGGGAAGGCAGGGGCAGAGAGCACCGCGATCTGTGCACCGCGCGCTGTGCAGGCTGTAAAGGAAAGAGGGCTACCACCAGGCTGTGCTGCAAATACAGCTTTGCACGCGACGCGGGTAAGCTCCGGGGAAGCTTGTTGACCTAAAAGTGTTCTCTGTGCCAGACAGAGCTGAGACTCTTTCCCTTGACATTTGGACGAGAAAAAAGACCGAGTATGCTGGTGTATGTCGCTGCGAGGGAAAGTGCATAGCCCAGGCGTGCTTCGGCAGAAGCAGTCGGCTGCAGCACTTGGCTGCCGGCAGAGTGCTCTGTGCGCCAAGTAGACGATGGTTCGACTCCGGCAGAATGAAAGCACGACACGGTAAGAAGAGCATAAGAATGAAGGCAGGGCACGGAGCTGCTGTGCGCATGGCACTGGCTGCAAGAGGAAGCGTGGCTGTCCCTCGCTTCTTTGCCGGATTCACGTTAGCCCTCGTAAACAGAAAGTTCAACTTGCAGCTACTTGTGCTGCTACCCATTTCTCTTCCAGCTTTCCCTGGAAAGAAGTGTGCCCAGCTTTATGCTTGGAGATGCAGAGATGACAGTGGTAGATGCAGCGGAGACTGGAACTACAGAGTGCAGCCGAGAGTTTCTGCTGCTTTGACGTGAGGCAAGGGGAAATGAAAGTGCAGCCCAGCAGAGGCTTTGACTGCTGGAGCCTTTTTCTTTGGCAGCAGCTGCTGCAAGTGGGCAAGGGAGCTGCGAGAGTGAACAAGGGGACGGTCGGTCTATGGGAGAAGGAAGCTGCCGAGGCGCAGTGTGTTGCGCTCAGTTTCAAGGCTGCCTGGAGGAGGGGGGGTGCTTGAAGAACGCCTTCTTTCTGGACGCCTCCTTCTGCCTGTGCTCCAGCTGCATGCACTCTGCAGCACGGAAGGTTTAAGAACCTGCTTCTGGCCAGCTTGTGTCCAGGAGTGCAAGGGCTGCGCCTTCCTTCCTGAAGCAGCCAGAGCATTCTCAGCTGAATGTGCTTGTGAAGCAGCTCTTGGCTGGACATGTGAAAGTCGCTCCCCTGAGTACACGAGCCCGGTGCCCAGCTGCTTGCTTCTTCGCCTTCTGTGCTCTGGAGAGAAGTGAAGCCCAGGCATGGCTTGGAGCTTTGCCGCTCTTCAGCGTGAGTACTGCACGCAGCCACAGTGTGCTGTGCAGGGATTTTCCTCAGCTCGACGGACAAGCATTTTCTTGCTGTTTCAGCGAGTCCAAACTGTCCGTGTAGCTCTCGCTCAGCGAACTGCGTCAGGAGAGAAACACTTGCTGGAGTAGCTCTTCGCTGCGCAAGACTTTCAGCACAGCACCCCAATTCGGGCAAGGAGCAGGAGAAAGGAAGAGCATCTTTTCGTCCTGGCACGTTCTTCTGGGCGACACGCCTATCCGCCTCTTGGCTCCCTGCAAGGCTGTAAGCTTGGCGGTGCTACTGGCAAGTGGGAAGGCAGGGGCAGAGAGCACCGCGATCTGTGCACCGCGCGCTGTGCAGGCTGTAAAGGAAAGAGGGCTACCACCAGGCTGTGCTGCAAATACAGCTTTGCACGCGACGCGGGTAAGCTCCGGGGAAGCTTGTTGACCTAAAAGTGTTCTCTGTGCCAGACAGAGCTGAGACTCTTTCCCTTGACATTTGGACGAGAAAAAAGACCGAGTATGCTGGTGTATGTCGCTGCGAGGGAAAGTGCATAGCCCAGGCGTGCTTCGGCAGAAGCAGTCGGCTGCAGCACTTGGCTGCCGGCAGAGTGCTCTGTGCGCCAAGT
Source organism: Coloeus monedula (assembly GCF_965178545.1). Taxonomy (NCBI): domain Eukaryota; kingdom Metazoa; phylum Chordata; class Aves; order Passeriformes; family Corvidae; genus Coloeus; species Coloeus monedula. The sequence continues at coordinate 88,663 of NW_028120526.1, forward strand.
AGACGATGGTTCGACTCCGGCAGAATGAAAGCACGACACGGTAAGAAGAGCATAAGAATGAAGGCAGGGCACGGAGCTGCTGTGCGCATGGCACTGGCTGCAAGAGGAAGCGTGGCTGTCCCTCGCTTCTTTGCCGGATTCACGTTAGCCCTCGTAAACAGAAAGTTCAACTTGCAGCTACTTGTGCTGCTACCCATTTCTCTTCCAGCTTTCCCTGGAAAGAAGTGTGCCCAGCTTTATGCTTGGAGATGCAGAGATGACAGTGGTAGATGCAGCGGAGACTGGAACTACAGAGTGCAGCCGAGAGTTTCTGCTGCTTTGACGTGAGGCAAGGGGAAATGAAAGTGCAGCCCAGCAGAGGCTTTGACTGCTGGAGCCTTTTTCTTTGGCAGCAGCTGCTGCAAGTGGGCAAGGGAGCTGCGAGAGTGAACAAGGGGACGGTCGGTCTATGGGAGAAGGAAGCTGCCGAGGCGCAGTGTGTTGCGCTCAGTTTCAAGGCTGCCTGGAGGAGGGGGGGTGCTTGAAGAACGCCTTCTTTCTGGACGCCTCCTTCTGCCTGTGCTCCAGCTGCATGCACTCTGCAGCACGGAAGGTTTAAGAACCTGCTTCTGGCCAGCTTGTGTCCAGGAGTGCAAGGGCTGCGCCTTCCTTCCTGAAGCAGCCAGAGCATTCTCAGCTGAATGTGCTTGTGAAGCAGCTCTTGGCTGGACATGTGAAAGTCGCTCCCCTGAGTACACGAGCCCGGTGCCCAGCTGCTTGCTTCTTCGCCTTCTGTGCTCTGGAGAGAAGTGAAGCCCAGGCATGGCTTGGAGCTTTGCCGCTCTTCAGCGTGAGTACTGCACGCAGCCACAGTGTGCTGTGCAGGGATTTTCCTCAGCTCGACGGACAAGCATTTTCTTGCTGTTTCAGCGAGTCCAAACTGTCCGTGTAGCTCTCGCTCAGCGAACTGCGTCAGGAGAGAAACACTTGCTGGAGTAGCTCTTCGCTGCGCAAGACTTTCAGCACAGCACCCCAATTCGGGCAAGGAGCAGGAGAAAGGAAGAGCATCTTTTCGTCCTGGCACGTTCTTCTGGGCGACACGCCTATCCGCCTCTTGGCTCCCTGCAAGGCTGTAAGCTTGGCGTTGTTACTGGCAAGTGGGAAGGCAAGGGGCAGAGAGCACCGCGATCTGTGCACCGCGCGCTGTGCAGGCTGTAAAGGAAAGAGGGCTACCACCAGGCTGTGCTGCAAATACAGCTTTGCACGCGACGCGGGTAAGCTCCGGGGAAGCTTGTTGACCTAAAAGTGTTCTCTGTGCCAGACAGAGCTGAGACTCTTTCCCTTGACATTTGGACGAGAAAAAAGACCGAGTATGCTGGTGTATGTCGCTGCGAGGGAAAGTGCATAGCCCAGGCGTGCTTCGGCAGAAGCAGTCGGCTGCAGCACTTGGCTGCCGGCAGAGTGCTCTGTGCGCCAAGTAGACGATGGTTCGACTCCGGCAGAATGAAAGCACGACACGGTAAGAAGAGCATAAGAATGAAGGCAGGGCACGGAGCTGCTGTGCGCATGGCACTGGCTGCAAGAGGAAGCGTGGCTGTCCCTCGCTTCTTTGCCGGATTCACGTTAGCCCTCGTAAACAGAAAGTTCAACTTGCAGCTACTTGTGCTGCTACCCATTTCTCTTCCAGCTTTCCCTGGAAAGAAGTGTGCCCAGCTTTATGCTTGGAGATGCAGAGATGACAGTGGTAGATGCAGCGGAGACTGGAAATACAGAGTGCAGCCGAGAGTTTCTGCTGCTTTGACGTGAGGCAAGGGGAAATGAAAGTGCAGCCCAGCAGAGGCTTTGACTGCTGGAGCCTTTTTCTTTGGCAGCAGCTGCTGCAAGTGGGCAAGGGAGCTGCGAGAGTGAACAAGGGGACGGTCGGTCTATGGGAGAAGGAAGCTGCCGAGGCGCAGTGTGTTGCGCTCAGTTTCAAGGCTGCCTGGAGGAGGGGGGGTGCTTGAAGAACGCCTTCTTTCTGGACGCCTCCTTCTGCCTGTGCTCCAGCTGCATGCACTCTGCAGCACGGAAGGTTTAAGAACCTGCTTCTGGCCAGCTTGTGTCCAGGAGTGCAAGGGCTGCGCCTTCCTTCCTGAAGCAGCCAGAGCATTCTCAGCTGAATGTGCTTGTGAAGCAGCTCTTGGCTGGACATGTGAAAGTCGCTCCCCTGAGTACACGAGCCCGGTGCCCAGCTGCTTGCTTCTTCGCCTTCTGTGCTCTGGAGAGAAGTGAAGCCCAGGCATGGCTTGGAGCTTTGCCGCTCTTCAGCGTGAGTACTGCACGCAGCCACAGTGTGCTGTGCAGGGATTTTCCTCAGCTCGACGGACAAGCATTTTCTTGCTGTTTCAGCGAGTCCAAACTGTCCGTGTAGCTCTCGCTCAGCGAACTGCGTCAGGAGAGAAACACTTGCTGGAGTAGCTCTTCGCTGCGCAAGACTTTCAGCACAGCACCCCAATTCGGGCAAGGAGCAGGAGAAAGGAAGAGCATCTTTTCGTCCTGGCACGTTCTTCTGGGCGACACGCCTATCCGCCTCTTGGCTCCCTGCAAGGCTGTAAGCTTGGCGGTGCTACTGGCAAGTGGGAAGGCAGGGGCAGAGAGCACCGCGATCTGTGCACCGCGCGCTGTGCAGGCTGTAAAGGAAAGAGGGCTACCACCAGGCTGTGCTGCAAATACAGCTTTGCACGCGACGCGGGTAAGCTCCGGGGAAGCTTGTTGACCTAAAAGTGTTCTCTGTGCCAGACAGAGCTGAGACTCTTTCCCTTGACATTTGGACGAGAAAAAAGACCGAGTATGCTGGTGTATGTCGCTGCGAGGGAAAGTGCATAGCCCAGGCGTGCTTCGGCAGAAGCAGTCGGCTGCAGCACTTGGCTGCCGGCAGAGTGCTCTGTGCGCCAAGTAGACGATGGTTCGACTCCGGCAGAATGAAAGCACGACACGGTAAGAAGAGCATAAGAATGAAGGCAGGGCACGGAGCTGCTGTGCGCATGGCACTGGCTGCAAGAGGAAGCGTGGCTGTCCCTCGCTTCTTTGCCGGATTCACGTTAGCCCTCGTAAACAGAAAGTTCAACTTGCAGCTACTTGTGCTGCTACCCATTTCTCTTCCAGCTTTCCCTGGAAAGAAGTGTGCCCAGCTTTATGCTTGGAGATGCAGAGATGACAGTGGTAGATGCAGCGGAGACTGGAACTACAGAGTGCAGCCGAGAGTTTCTGCTGCTTTGACGTGAGGCAAGGGGAAATGAAAGTGCAGCCCAGCAGAGGCTTTGACTGCTGGAGCCTTTTTCTTTGGCAGCAGCTGCTGCAAGTGGGCAAGGGAGCTGCGAGAGTGAACAAGGGGACGGTCGGTCTATGGGAGAAGGAAGCTGCCGAGGCGCAGTGTGTTGCGCTCAGTTTCAAGGCTGCCTGGAGGAGGGGGGGGTACTTGAAGAACGCCTTCTTTCTGGACGCCTCCTTCTGCCTGTGCTCCAGCTGCATGCACTCTGCAGCACGGAAGGTTTAAGAACCTGCTTCTGGCCAGCTTGTGTCCAGGAGTGCAAGGGCTGCGCCTTCCTTCCTGAAGCAGCCAGAGCATTCTCAGCTGAATGTGCTTGTGAAGCAGCTCTTGGCTGGACATGTGAAAGTCGCTCCCCTGAGTACACGAGCCCGGTGCCCAGCTGCTTGCTTCTTCGCCTTCTGTGCTCTGGAGAGAAGTGAAGCCCAGGCATGGCTTGGAGCTTTGCCGCTCTTCAGCGTGAGTACTGCACGCAGCCACAGTGTGCTGTGCAGGGATTTTCCTCAGCTCGACGGACAAGCATTTTCTTGCTGTTTCAGCGAGTCCAAACTGTCCGTGTAGCTCTCGCTCAGCGAACTGCGTCAGGAGAGAAACACTTGCTGGAGTAGCTCTTCGCTGCGCAAGACTTTCAGCACAGCACCCCAATTCGGGCAAGGAGCAGGAGAAAGGAAGAGCATCTTTTCGTCCTGGCACGTTCTTCTGGGCGACACGCCTATCCGCCTCTTGGCTCCCTGCAAGGCTGTAAGCTTGGCGGTGCTACTGGCAAGTGGGAAGGCAGGGGCAGAGAGCACCGCGATCTGTGCACCGCGCGCTGTGCAGGCTGTAAAGGAAAGAGGGCTACCACCAGGCTGTGCTGCAAATACAGCTTTGCACGCGACGCGGGTAAGCTCCGGGGAAGCTTGTTGACCTAAAAGTGTTCTCTGTGCCAGACAGAGCTGAGACTCTTTCCCTTGACATTTGGACGAGAAAAAAGACCGAGTATGCTGGTGTATGTCGCTGCGAGGGAAAGTGCATAGCCCAGGCGTGCTTCGGCAGAAGCAGTCGGCTGCAGCACTTGGCTGCCGGCAGAGTGCTCTGTGCGCCAAGTAGACGATGGTTCGACTCCGGCAGAATGAAAGCACGACACGGTAAGAAGAGCATAAGAATGAAGGCAGGGCACGGAGCTGCTGTGCGCATGGCACTGGCTGCAAGAGGAAGCGTGGCTGTCCCTCGCTTCTTTGCCGGATTCACGTTAGCCCTCGTAAACAGAAAGTTCAACTTGCAGCTACTTGTGCTGCTACCCATTTCTCTTCCAGCTTTCCCTGGAAAGAAGTGTGCCCAGCTTTATGCTTGGAGATGCAGAGATGACAGTGGTAGATGCAGCGGAGACTGGAACTACAGAGTGCAGCCGAGAGTTTCTGCTGCTTTGACGTGAGGCAAGGGGAAATGAAAGTGCAGCCCAGCAGAGGCTTTGACTGCTGGAGCCTTTTTCTTTGGCAGCAGCTGCTGCAAGTGGGCAAGGGAGCTGCGAGAGTGAACAAGGGGACGGTCGGTCTATGGGAGAAGGAAGCTGCCGAGGCGCAGTGTGTTGCGCTCAGTTTCAAGGCTGCCTGGAGGAGGGGGGGTGCTTGAAGAACGCCTTCTTTCTGGACGCCTCCTTCTGCTTGTGCTCCAGCTGCATGCACTCTGCAGCACGGAAGGTTTAAGAACCTGCTTCTGGCCAGCTTGTGTCCAGGAGTGCAAGGGCTGCGCCTTCCTTCCTGAAGCAGCCAGAGCATTCTCAGCTGAATGTGCTTGTGAAGCAGCTCTTGGCTGGACATGTGAAAGTCGCTCCCCTGAGTACACGAGCCCGGTGCCCAGCTGCTTGCTTCTTCGCCTTCTGTGCTCTGGAGAGAAGTGAAGCCCAGGCATGGCTTGGAGCTTTGCCGCTCTTCAGCGTGAGTACTGCACGCAGCCACAGTGTGCTGTGCAGGGATTTTCCTCAGCTCGACGGACAAGCATTTTCTTGCTGTTTCAGCGAGTCCAAACTGTCCGTGTAGCTCTCGCTCAGCGAACTGCGTCAGGAGAGAAACACTTGCTGGAGTAGCTCTTCGCTGCGCAAGACTTTCAGCACAGCACCCCAATTCGGGCAAGGAGCAGGAGAAAGGAAGAGCATCTTTTCGTCCTGGCACGTTCTTCTGGGCGACACGCCTATCCGCCTCTTGGCTCCCTGCAAGGCTGTAAGCTTGGCGTTGTTACTGGCAAGTGGGAAGGCAAGGGGCAGAGAGCACCGCGATCTGTGCACCGCGCGCTGTGCAGGCTGTAAAGGAAAGAGGGCTACCACCAGGCTGTGCTGCAAATACAGCTTTGCACGCGACGCGGGTAAGCTCCGGGGAAGCTTGTTGACCTAAAAGTGTTCTCTGTGCCAGACAGAGCTGAGACTCTTTCCCTTGACATTTGGACGAGAAAAAAGACCGAGTATGCTGGTGTATGTCGCTGCGAGGGAAAGTGCATAGCCCAGGCGTGCTTCGGCAGAAGCAGTCGGCTGCAGCACTTGGCTGCCGGCAGAGTGCTCTGTGCGCCAAGTAGACGATGGTTCGACTCCGGCAGAATGAAAGCACGACACGGTAAGAAGAGCATAAGAATGAAGGCAGGGCACGGAGCTGCTGTGCGCATGGCACTGGCTGCAAGAGGAAGCGTGGCTGTCCCTCGCTTCTTTGCCGGATTCACGTTAGCCCTCGTAAACAGAAAGTTCAACTTGCAGCTACTTGTGCTGCTACCCATTTCTCTTCCAGCTTTCCCTGGAAAGAAGTGTGCCCAGCTTTATGCTTGGAGATGCAGAGATGACAGTGGTAGATGCAGCGGAGACTGGAAATACAGAGTGCAGCCGAGAGTTTCTGCTGCTTTGACGTGAGGCAAGGGGAAATGAAAGTGCAGCCCAGCAGAGGCTTTGACTGCTGGAGCCTTTTTCTTTGGCAGCAGCTGCTGCAAGTGGGCAAGGGAGCTGCGAGAGTGAACAAGGGGACGGTCGGTCTATGGGAGAAGGAAGCTGCCGAGGCGCAGTGTGTTGCGCTCAGTTTCAAGGCTGCCTGGAGGAGGGGGGGTGCTTGAAGAACGCCTTCTTTCTGGACGCCTCCTTCTGCCTGTGCTCCAGCTGCATGCACTCTGCAGCACGGAAGGTTTAAGAACCTGCTTCTGGCCAGCTTGTGTCCAGGAGTGCAAGGGCTGCGCCTTCCTTCCTGAAGCAGCCAGAGCATTCTCAGCTGAATGTGCTTGTGAAGCAGCTCTTGGCTGGACATGTGAAAGTCGCTCCCCTGAGTACACGAGCCCGGTGCCCAGCTGCTTGCTTCTTCGCCTTCTGTGCTCTGGAGAGAAGTGAAGCCCAGGCATGGCTTGGAGCTTTGCCGCTCTTCAGCGTGAGTACTGCACGCAGCCACAGTGTGCTGTGCAGGGATTTTCCTCAGCTCGACGGACAAGCATTTTCTTGCTGTTTCAGCGAGTCCAAACTGTCCGTGTAGCTCTCGCTCAGCGAACTGCGTCAGGAGAGAAACACTTGCTGGAGTAGCTCTTCGCTGCGCAAGACTTTCAGCACAGCACCCCAATTCGGGCAAGGAGCAGGAGAAAGGAAGAGCATCTTTTCGTCCTGGCACGTTCTTCTGGGCGACACGCCTATCCGCCTCTTGGCTCCCTGCAAGGCTGTAAGCTTGGCGTTGTTACTGGCAAGTGGGAAGGCAAGGGGCAGAGAGCACCGCGATCTGTGCACCGCGCGCTGTGCAGGCTGTAAAGGAAAGAGGGCTACCACCAGGCTGTGCTGCAAATACAGCTTTGCACGCGACGCGGGTAAGCTCCGGGGAAGCTTGTTGACCTAAAAGTGTTCTCTGTGCCAGACAGAGCTGAGACTCTTTCCCTTGACATTTGGACGAGAAAAAAGACCGAGTATGCTGGTGTATGTCGCTGCGAGGGAAAGTGCATAGCCCAGGCGTGCTTCGGCAGAAGCAGTCGGCTGCAGCACTTGGCTGCCGGCAGAGTGCTCTGTGCGCCAAGTAGACGATGGTTCGACTCCGGCAGAATGAAAGCACGACACGGTAAGAAGAGCATAAGAATGAAGGCAGGGCACGGAGCTGCTGTGCGCATGGCACTGGCTGCAAGAGGAAGCGTGGCTGTCCCTCGCTTCTTTGCCGGATTCACGTTAGCCCTCGTAAACAGAAAGTTCAACTTGCAGCTACTTGTGCTGCTACCCATTTCTCTTCCAGCTTTCCCTGGAAAGAAGTGTGCCCAGCTTTATGCTTGGAGATGCAGAGATGACAGTGGTAGATGCAGCGGAGACTGGAAATACAGAGTGCAGCCGAGAGTTTCTGCTGCTTTGACGTGAGGCAAGGGGAAATGAAAGTGCAGCCCAGCAGAGGCTTTGACTGCTGGAGCCTTTTTCTTTGGCAGCAGCTGCTGCAAGTGGGCAAGGGAGCTGCGAGAGTGAACAAGGGGACGGTCGGTCTATGGGAGAAGGAAGCTGCCGAGGCGCAGTGTGTTGCGCTCAGTTTCAAGGCTGCCTGGAGGAGGGGGGGTGCTTGAAGAACGCCTTCTTTCTGGACGCCTCCTTCTGCCTGTGCTCCAGCTGCATGCACTCTGCAGCACGGAAGGTTTAAGAACCTGCTTCTGGCCAGCTTGTGTCCAGGAGTGCAAGGGCTGCGCCTTCCTTCCTGAAGCAGCCAGAGCATTCTCAGCTGAATGTGCTTGTGAAGCAGCTCTTGGCTGGACATGTGAAAGTCGCTCCCCTGAGTACACGAGCCCGGTGCCCAGCTGCTTGCTTCTTCGCCTTCTGTGCTCTGGAGAGAAGTGAAGCCCAGGCATGGCTTGGAGCTTTGCCGCTCTTCAGCGTGAGTACTGCACGCAGCCACAGTGTGCTGTGCAGGGATTTTCCTCAGCTCGACGGACAAGCATTTTCTTGCTGTTTCAGCGAGTCCAAACTGTCCGTGTAGCTCTCGCTCAGCGAACTGCGTCAGGAGAGAAACACTTGCTGGAGTAGCTCTTCGCTGCGCAAGACTTTCAGCACAGCACCCCAATTCGGGCAAGGAGCAGGAGAAAGGAAGAGCATCTTTTCGTCCTGGCACGTTCTTCTGGGCGACACGCCTATCCGCCTCTTGGCTCCCTGCAAGGCTGTAAGCTTGGCGGTGCTACTGGCAAGTGGGAAGGCAGGGGCAGAGAGCACCGCGATCTGTGCACCGCGCGCTGTGCAGGCTGTAAAGGAAAGAGGGCTACCACCAGGCTGTGCTGCAAATACAGCTTTGCACGCGACGCGGGTAAGCTCCGGGGAAGCTTGTTGACCTAAAAGTGTTCTCTGTGCCAGACAGAGCTGAGACTCTTTCCCTTGACATTTGGACGAGAAAAAAGACCGAGTATGCTGGTGTATGTCGCTGCGAGGGAAAGTGCATAGCCCAGGCGTGCTTCGGCAGAAGCAGTCGGCTGCAGCACTTGGCTGCCGGCAGAGTGCTCTGTGCGCCAAGTAGACGATGGTTCGACTCCGGCAGAATGAAAGCACGACACGGTAAGAAGAGCATAAGAATGAAGGCAGGGCACGGAGCTGCTGTGCGCATGGCACTGGCTGCAAGAGGAAGCGTGGCTGTCCCTCGCTTCTTTGCCGGATTCACGTTAGCCCTCGTAAACAGAAAGTTCAACTTGCAGCTACTTGTGCTGCTACCCATTTCTCTTCCAGCTTTCCCTGGAAAGAAGTGTGCCCAGCTTTATGCTTGGAGATGCAGAGATGACAGTGGTAGATGCAGCGGAGACTGGAACTACAGAGTGCAGCCGAGAGTTTCTGCTGCTTTGACGTGAGGCAAGGGGAAATGAAAGTGCAGCCCAGCAGAGGCTTTGACTGCTGGAGCCTTTTTCTTTGGCAGCAGCTGCTGCAAGTGGGCAAGGGAGCTGCGAGAGTGAACAAGGGGACGGTCGGTCTATGGGAGAAGGAAGCTGCCGAGGCGCAGTGTGTTGCGCTCAGTTTCAAGGCTGCCTGGAGGAGGGGGGGGTACTTGAAGAACGCCTTCTTTCTGGACGCCTCCTTCTGCCTGTGCTCCAGCTGCATGCACTCTGCAGCACGGAAGGTTTAAGAACCTGCTTCTGGCCAGCTTGTGTCCAGGAGTGCAAGGGCTGCGCCTTCCTTCCTGAAGCAGCCAGAGCATTCTCAGCTGAATGTGCTTGTGAAGCAGCTCTTGGCTGGACATGTGAAAGTCGCTCCCCTGAGTACACGAGCCCGGTGCCCAGCTGCTTGCTTCTTCGCCTTCTGTGCTCTGGAGAGAAGTGAAGCCCAGGCATGGCTTGGAGCTTTGCCGCTCTTCAGCGTGAGTACTGCACGCAGCCACAGTGTGCTGTGCAGGGATTTTCCTCAGCTCGACGGACAAGCATTTTCTTGCTGTTTCAGCGAGTCCAAACTGTCCCGTGTAGCTCTCGCTCAGCGAACTGCGTCAGGAGAGAAACACTTGCTGGAGTAGCTCTTCGCTGCGCAAGACTTTCAGCACAGCACCCCAATTCGGGCAAGGAGCAGGAGAAAGGAAGAGCATCTTTTCGTCCTGGCACGTTCTTCTGGGCGACACGCCTATCCGCCTCTTGGCTCCCTGCAAGGCTGTAAGCTTGGCGGTGCTACTGGCAAGTGGGAAGGCAGGGGCAGAGAGCACCGCGATCTGTGCACCGCGCGCTGTGCAGGCTGTAAAGGAAAGAGGGCTACCACCAGGCTGTGCTGCAAATACAGCTTTGCACGCGACGCGGGTAAGCTCCGGGGAAGCTTGTTGACCTAAAAGTGTTCTCTGTGCCAGACAGAGCTGAGACTCTTTCCCTTGACATTTGGACGAGAAAAAAGACCGAGTAT